>NC_047673.1:23259841-23467341 GCF_011762505.2 Arvicanthis niloticus | reverse complement strand
CGGAATCAGAAGAATGAGGGCAATACCCATGTTTCCTATGGTTCTCAACCTTCCTCATGCTACAACCTCTTAATGCAGTTCCTCATGTTGTGGTGAAATGCCCCCTCATACTCACACACACACACACACACACACACACACACACTATAAAATTATATTTGTTGCTACTTCATAACTGTAATTTTGCTACTGTTATAAATGTCAATGTAAATATCTGATACGCTGGATATCTGACCTGTGACCCATGTAGGGGTTGTGACCCACAGGTTGAGAACTGCTGGTTTAGAGTCTCTCTGCATAAGCAACCAGATCTTACAATTGCTGCTCAAGAGTCATGCACAGGTGCTAGGTCATGATGCAAGAAGTTTTCTGTACCGGACCTGGGGGATCCACAAGCAGCTAACTGTTGGGTCACACCTCTTTAGTACCTGGGAGAAGGGTGGCACGCTATCGCTTGTAGAACTGAAAAAGAAGCAGAACTCCTCTTATACATCCATGGTCACAGGAAAAGAGATTCTGTCAGAGCTCACTGACCCTTAAAGCTTTGAAAGTCCAAAGAGACCTAATTTATTCATCTTGAGAAGTTTTAACACTCATTTTCACTATTGATCATTGCCCCGTCTTTCTTCGTTATTTTACTTTCCATGTCTAAAAATAGAAGCAAAGGGTGGAGAAGGAAAAATTGCCTGCCACCCCTCTTACCCTTCATGCAGGATATTTCTCCATCTTGTTGCTGATCTTCACTTACCATTTTTACTTTTCAAAGCTGCTTTTGACTTCGCCCCCAGGATATCCTCGTTTTTTTTAGAAAGTTTTTTTCATGTGTAAATGACTATGTAAATTTGTGGTTATAAATGTATTTATGTGTGTATAATATAGCATTTTTCTTCATAGAATGCATGTGGAGGTTAGGTCATAACCTCTTGGATCAGTCCTTGCTTTTAACTTGTTTGAGACGGGGTCTTTAATATATAAGGTAACAAAAGTTAGCTTTTCCAGATAGCTTGAGGGCACTAATTTTGTCTGCCCTAAAGCCTTAATCTTTGTTACAAGTCTCTGTAAACGAAGTCTTTCATGAGACTAACTCTACTCACCTCATAGAAATCTTGGAGAATGAGATAGGGAAAAACTCTGTAAAAGACCTGGCATATTGCTTAAACACATAAAACGAATCAATTTCTTAATATGTACTCGAGTACTTTAGTTACTATAGAAACCTCTCCTAATTTATCTTAGATTAGCATCTTTGGATTAATCATAAGGAACCAATTTACAAGAAAATCAGTCTCATTTTAGTATATCGCAAATAGGAGGTATTCAAGAATTCAAGGGAGTAATTATTTGAATATATTATTCTGCTATGCTTGTAAGAAATATTGCTTAAACAAGCTTCCTAATCACTCCTACACTGTAAAAAAAATGAATTCTTTTACTTCATAAATCTTGTAATGAGCAGATTAATTTGCTTTTGAGAGCAGAAGGATATAGGGAATGGTCTTCTATACAAGTAATAGAAACTTTGCTTCTATTCATTTCCATTAACCCTGTATTACATGGCAAGTGTCACGTAGGCGAGAACCTCTCCCTAGATGTTTTGGTTTAGAATGGACCAAGAGACAGGCTATCAGGGTTTGAATCTGACAGAAACAGGCTTGTGGCAAAGGCATGGCAGCACATGCCTTAAATCCCACTGGAGGGCAGAGGCGGGCAGATTTGCCTGGTCTACAAAGAGAGGGCCTGTCTTAAACAAACAAACAAACAAACAAACACCAACCCCAGGCTTTAAAGGTTTGTTTCCTGGCTCTAGTATCATTTAAACAAACAAACAAAGCCCAAACTACAGCATCCTTAGAAAGTGAGACATAAATGCTCTGAACGGGTCCCTAAGGATGGTCTTTTGAATGCTACCCTTTCCAACCCCCTGAAACTGTGAATTCAAATATTTTTTAATCCCCTTATATTGTTTCTGTTGGCATTTTGGCTACTATGATACAGGAGTAACTAATCCATTGTATGCATGGCTACTAAAGGGAAAGGCTGTCTCCACTGCAGCCACAAACAGCTCTAGGAGTCATGCTTGCAGACATGAGTGTTACGCTCTCATTTGCCCAGTGGAAGACCTACCTACTCTGATGCACTTGAAGCTGTGACAGCAGAGTCCTGATCTTGACTCACTGCCCCCCACACCCCACATGCTTCTTCTAAGGAGACTACCTTTGGTTTTAATTATAAGAGAATGAAGTGGGTTGTAATACTCATACACTTCTACCACAGCGCTTTCTCTTAGATGATGGGAAACTGACCTTCACTCTCTAAGAGTGGAGTGAGACGTGCTACATAAGAAATAGCAGTGTATAATGTCATGTATTATATGTATGAGATCTACCTACGTTCTGTATAGAAACCCCATGATTCTTTCCCTTTCATTTTTCCAAGAGTTTTATGCCACTTGAATGGAAAACCTCAGTTAAAACATAAGATAGCAATTTTCTCCGCAAACACTTAGAGATGACAGGTCACCTCTATGACTCTCAGAGGACTCAGCACAGCGCTAAGCCAAACCTTCCGGTGCTCAGGCAGGCCTGTGGTACTGAGTTATTTACCTCCAGGCTCACTGGTATTGAATAAAAAGCCCGGGTTCCTGACAGCTGACTTTCAGCTGACCTGCATGAAAAGTTTTTAAACTTTGTCCTCAGTATCCAACTCTGACTTTGCTACCTCCGGTTACCACCTCCACTTGCTCGTCCTTCATCTTTTTGGAGAAAGCAAACATCCACATTGCAAAACCAGTGCACACCTGATCAGAGCTGCTGACCTTAGTTCACCACACTGAGAAGGGAGGATTGATGCTCTGCCCTAGAAAGAAATGGTAGAGAAACTGGATAGATCCTTTCTTGGTCAAGAAAGCAAACTTAAACACAAAGACCTCTGCAGAGAGAAGGTACACGAACTCAAGACAGACGAGGGAACTTGGATTCTTGCCCTTAATATCTGTTTATACCTTGGTTTTTACTTTTACTTGAAATCTGTCCTATGCTTCAAACTCTCAACAGTCCTAGTTTCTTAGAATTTCTCATCTCACTGGAAAGGGTATTTAGCATTGAATATCATTACAATATATTATATGCATGTAGGAAATGTCATAATAAGATATATTATTTTGTGTAATTAATATATGTTAATAAAAACCAATAGAAAGAACTTCTTGCCTGACATGTAAAGCATTATTTTGTTGATACTTTTTTTTTTAGATTAAATAAGTTTTTCAGTAGAATGATAGTGCCATGGGGGGGGGGGTGAAATTCTTTGTAGTCTTTGTCAACAAAATTAATAAGAATTTGAAATGTATATGGGTAGCACAGTTTGTTTGTTTTAAAGTTAAAAAGTAAGGTATAGATGGAGTAGTGCTAATGAAAATAGCTTTGCATCCAAACATAGAGCTGAATGACCTTGGTTCTCTGCACCATTTCTGAAAGTTTTTGTAAGCGATTTCCAGTGTGCCCTTACGTTCTTTCCCAGTTGGGGGTAATTAAGCGTCTTTCTCTGTGCTAAATTAGGAGCTGCAGAAACAAGAAAGCTTCAAGCTTCCATTGTGAGCAGAGCCTCTTTTCTTGTTCACCCTGTTCAAAGAATCTCATAAGACAGCTGACTAGTGACTCAGGGCCAGTAGGACAAGAGCTAAGTACAAGGCCCCTAGTCTCACACAGGGGAAAAGCCGTGGATTAAGGGATTCTTACTTAACACCTCCCTAGGAGAAGCCTCCTCTTTAAAGTCATTTTCTACAAGTAGAAAATAACTAACTCTAAATGACCCTACCCAAACAGCCATTTTTAAAGTATTTATAGCTCAGTTTGTTTTCTTCTTTGTTTAAAGTTAAATACGAGGAGTAATTCTGTCAGTCTAAAAGGAAGGTCTACATTGTCTAAAACGTCAGTTAAAAACCCAAGAAATATAGAGGGAATGCATTTTCAATGGACACTATTCCATCTTTGCAAATGCTTCGTGTGAAATTTCTATTGTAGAATCTTCCATGTGGTAATTATCATGCCTCAGCTGTTTTTGGTATGGCAGACTGGGCCATTATTAAAAATAAAACAAAACTCATTCCAAGCATCTTTATTCTCTCAAAAAAAAATTTTTTTAAACAAATGCAAATAGACCAAATGATTTTTTGCTGCTAACTTCACTGAAAGTTGCAAGGATGAGCTGACTTGAAAGGGAATGAGTTCCCTATTGTTGGGGGATTTTTGGTTCTGGCTGGGTGACTCCAGATGAGGTTGGAATGGACAGACTCTAAGGTCCCTTCTAATCTTAAACTTCTATCATAAAATGCATTGCTTTATGATAAGAAGAAAGTGTTTGCGTTCAAATGATAAAATAAAAAAGGGGGAGCCGGGGAGGGATTTTTATGTTGTTAATAAACAATGGCTGCTGTTTATAATAGTTTTTCTTTTAAATCACTTGTGTGGTAACAAAGGCTATGTTGTAATCAAGTGGTTTTTATGGCAATAGAACCTTCTCGATTATACTGTGCTATGGCAAACAGAGTTGTTCCTGCCTTAAGATGCTTATTTACAATCCTCATAAATCTGACTTTTTTCTGCTGTGATGTTACACACCTGTGACCTGTGCATCTAGGAGGCTGGAGCAGAGGGACCATGCATTCCAGCAAAGCAAGGCCATGTCTTAGGAAGCAGGCAGGCAGGCAGGCAGGCAGACAGACAGACAAAGAGACAGATATACAGACAGACTGAGAGACAGATTTCTGATAGTAATAGTAATATTATTAGAACATCCAGAAACTCCCAAGTACAAATCAATCATTATAGCCTCAGTAGAGAGGACCATTCTTAAAATTTGTGATATTTTGGTATATATCTTCCATAGCTATTCCTATTCATAATACTGAGCTTTCAAATTATGTATCCTGTTTTAACCTGTTCTCCATGGTCATAAGGTAATTAAGAAAATGTGACCCATTTAATTCTACCAGGATAAAATAGGCAAAGGACTCATCTATATGGAGGTGGATCAAGCACTAATCCCATCTCTTCATCAATTGTGACCTACATTGCAATCAGATATGGTAAAATCAATCCAAGTTAACAAATTAATTAAAGTCATTTTGTTAAGTTATCATTTATGGAAGCTGAAAGAGTCATTAGAGGCAATAAAAACCAATATAAAAGTTAATACCAGGCCTAGAAAAAAGCTCAGTGTTAGATACTTTTAGCATATTTGAGTTCTAGGGTTCATCCTCAGGATCTAGAAAATAAATATGTATTTTTGTAAGTAGAAATCTATAGTTCTTTATAAAATAAGGTTTTAGGAAAAGCTAATATACAGATTTATTCAAACTTATTGTTTTTGTCTTGGACACAGCTCCCCTTTCACCTATATATTAAGCTTTAGTGTCCTCAAGAGTACATCACAGTTACCCCATTTTCAAATCTTTCAATATAATGTTTGCAATAAGATGAAGACTTATGGCCCAGAATATAATTTTTCTTTAAACATGACTTGAATTCTTGCCAAATATTTTGAAAGATATGGAAACATGGACAAAGAAATTTGCAAGAAATGGTACAGACATAAATAAAACACTGAAGACCCCCATTCCTTCTGTGATTATGAGGTGTTGCTCCCTGGTTCTTTGCTTCAGTGTTAACAGCAGTCAGTTGGCAAAACTGATCGGCGCTGACAGCAAGCAGGCTGCTCCCAAGGCCTCTGCATCCCAGAGCTGTGTTGGTTTGTCAAATAGGCCTTCTTGGAGTAGTGCATGGGGTAGATTATTTTGGGACCTAATTGCTGCACTTAGTAGTCTGGCCACAGGCAACGTATTCACAACTACTTAAAATGATTCTTCCTCTTGGTGCTTCCGAAGGAACTAAGACATAATCCCGATAGTTACTTTGCACTAATGGATAATGGAGAGATAAAATTCTGTACTGAATGTGTTTAGTTTTCTATAAAAAAATCCTAAGCATTCTATCAAATGTCTTCACTCTAATACACATTTTCTTGTCAGGTTTCTATTGTTTTATAATATCTCTTTCTCTAACCAGTGATTAAGGAGACAGTAGATGTTAGAAAAGAAATGGTTTTGTTATCTACCTGACTGATTTTCATCCAATTAACCCACCATAGAAAGCCCTGGAGCATTTTAGATGTCGTTCAAACATATTCTTCTAAAATTAAAAAGGAGGAGGAGGAGGAGAGTTAAGCAAGGCCCTTGGATTTATCTGTCATTGAGTTCTTCTCAGCTCTGTTTCATATTTTATCTTTACACTAGAACTTACACTGCCTTTATCATTAATCGTATTTAAGCATTCAAGCACTGGAAAGAACCCGCAAACCTAGACTCTCTTTCCCTTCGATATTTAAAACTACATTCTACTGAATACTTGATCAACAAACCCAAACTCTCTGTTGCACACATCTCACTTGATCTTTACTGTGATCTTTGTGATATGAGAAAAGTAGGCACACTTCCTTACCTTCCTTTACACCTAAAAATATAGATTTAGAGTCATAGTTTGTTGCCCAGAATCACACAGCCAAATAAGAGCAAATTAAGCGTAGAATCCATGTCTTCTGGTTCTACTGAGGTCAGATGTCCAGAAAGAAATGCTTTATAGCTCTGCTAATTTAACCTTGCTAATTGATTTCCTTAAAATTGGCTCATACTGTATGGAATTTAGCACTGTGTGGAATTGACCTTTGATCTCTAAATGATGGCTACCTAAAATTTCAACATAAGTATCATTTCTTAATATATTTCACCCAGCCCCAGCCTCAGAGCTCCAAGCCCAGGTAAGAAAATAGTTAACATTGTTCTACTCCATGGTGAACCTGCAGCTTTCCAAAAAACAAACTTGCCCATCATTAATCCAATGATAAGCCATGGGGATGGAAACATTTTTCCTCTTTTCTTAATTTTATCAATTAGAAAACATTGAACCAAGTAACAAAGAGGAAGAATCAGTTGAAGAATAAACACACCTTTTTTTTAAATCAGTATGTTTATGCATTAGAGTTTGTAGAAAATAGGTAGAATTAGAAGATGTGGCAGGGTTTGTAGGTTTACAACCCCTTCTTAACTCTAGGAAGGGAGCTCGGGCATCAGCAGAAGTTAAAGTACCGGAACCCGTGAGTAAGTGGGGAAACTAATGGGAAGCCAGGGCTATTTAATAAGATCTGTTTATACCCACTAACCCCAGTGCCAACTCCCTTTCCATAATAGTTGCTTGTCTCTCCCTGGTGGGAAGAACGTACACTCTTAACTAAAAACTCACCTACTGCTCACAGGCAAACACACACACACACACACACACACACACACACACACACACACACACACAAAAGGGCAGACAATTCCTCCTCCTTCACCTCTTCCTTCCCTATTGCCTTCTACTCAAAGTAATCTTCATGCCAAAGGGGCAGAGTTTCGAGTAGCACAAAGGGGATCCTATCACTTCTCCCAACCTGAGACTTCTGGAGGTTTCCCTTAGCAACAGAAATGTAAGCAGATCTAGAGAAAGGAAAGAGCTTAGAGAATTTGAACAGGGAAGGGAATCTGAACAAGATCACACAAGCAGCAAAGGGCAGACTGGAGCACAAGCAGCATCTACCTTGACCAGCCTACCAAGGCTGAGAAAAGGACTGGCCAGTTAAATAACTGTGTCTTGTTTCAAGAACAGACTGCAGGAGGGAGGGATTAGGGTGTCCTCTGAGCTTTGGCCTTAACTTATATGAGCAACAAAACAGTAATCATAAGGGGTATTTCTGTGGAAAGAAAAGAAAAACAATGACTAATGGTTGGAACAGGCCAAGCACTGTTTCTGGATCTACATGTCAGCCAGACAGGATTTCCAAAGGCTGGACCTGCAGTCTTAAGGGGCTTCTTCAGGTAAAGGATGATAGAGTAATGACAGCCAAGGATATGTCCTGAGTTATGAAGTTACAGGTTCTATAGTGGTCCTAACTGTTGTGATGATAAAGCCTTGGGGTGGCAGCAAGTCTTCCATGTTAAGTTTTCAGGCTTTTAAATATTTTTTTATTACATATGTCTATTTATTTGGGTGTAGGTATACCATGTCATTCATGTGGAGTTCAGAGGGAATCTGATCTCAATTGAGTCCTGAGGACCAAACCAAGGTCACCAGGCTTAGCATCAGCAGTTTTATCTGCTGAGCCATCTTGCCAGCCTTATTTAGTTTTACTGACAGAATATTTCTATTTGTTTTTAAGAAGGAGGGTCTCATTGTGTAGCCTTAGCTGGCATGGAATTCCTTATGTAGACTAAGCTGACCTCTAACAGAGATTCGCCTGCCTCAATATCCCAAGTACTGGAATTATAGGTGCGTACTACTTCATCTGGCTCTTAAGGAAATCGTTTAGGATCTATGCCATATTTTTTTATCTTTCAATTTGATTTCCCCATAGGTGCCAATAGGACAGTTATCTCCAGTGAGAACTGAAAACTGTTTCAAATCAAACTCAAGGTATCTTCTGTCATCTGGCCATCAGTAAGCTTGTTAAGCCTCAACACAAATGATGGCTTTTATGAGGATATCAGAGAGATCCCTTCAAAGAGGATGTGGAAAATTCAATCCTGTGATCCAAAGTCATACCCAAAGCTAGATAGAGGTACACATATAATCTCAGTGCCTGTGAGGCTGAAACAGGGCTATTCTATGTTTAAAGCCTAGGTTGACTCAAGACAGAGTGAGAGGGGGAAAGAGTGAAGGAAGGGACAGGAAGAGGGACAGGAAGAAAGGAAATGCAGAGATGACCTTCCTTGTATGAGTAGTAGGAAGAGGAAGGAGCTAATCCATTACTGGCAGGGGACAATGTGGGAACTTGCTGAGTAGTAAAGATGCAATAACACAGAGACATCAAGGGCTCATGCAGATGTTAAGGTTTACCTTGGTTTCTTCCCCAGCAAACTTGAGACTAGAGATCAGCAACCTGTGTCCCTCAGCAAGAATAGGCACATAGGCACGGGGACAGAAATGATACCCATGGCATAAGACAAGCTCCACAGCAGGAAGGGGACCATCCCTGGCTGTCCCACTGATGACCCTCTCCTGCTGTATGGAAAGGGAGCCAGTACAACAAGGACTTTCATTTCACCAGTCTGCATAGACTGGCTTGAGCCATAATAATCTTCTAGCCCTGGGCCTGCATTCAACTCTTAGATTTTTCATGCTTAACAGAAACAACACCAAAGGTAGCAAAGAAAGAAAACCAGTGGCTATCTCTAGGAAGATAAGAATTAAAACAAAAGTCCTCCAGCTGAAAATCACAAGAGCCACATCAACCAAAAGACCTGGTCCTAAGGCATGGGACTTCTGGTCAACCTTAATCTGGAAAGGAAAAAGCAAGCATAGGTTCTAAGTGTTCCTATTTGATCAGAGCTGTGCAGACATCTAGGGCCTGGCTGCTTAAGAATTCTTATCATTAGTAGTTCTGGTAGAGGCCCTCAGATCTCAGCTCTACCTCCTTGAGTAAGGAGAGGATCCCAGCCCATCCCTTCTTGCCAAACCCCACTCAGAGTGGAGGTGGGGGGGGGTAGTATTTCCTAGGGGCTTCTAAATCAGAATAGCAAAAGACAGGTTATCAACAGAAGAAGCCCTCAAGTAGTGTAGTACTGGATCACTGGAGTTTGCACATAGGAAGTAGAAAGTAAAGTGTAGAGCCGATGGGGTATCAATACCCTTTTAACAAAGGAAAAAGGGCTTGACTCCAGAGGACAAAAGATTACAGGGAAGTAAGAAGGAATTACATGCCTGGAAACTAAGGGAAGGAGAGGGCTATTTTTAGCAAGGTCTATTTATACAAACTCATCTAGGTGTTGACTCCCTATCTTGAATGATAAAAGAGTTGCTCAGCTCCTCCTGGTGGGGTGGAGTGAAGGGCAACTTCCTCAATGGAAAATTTGTGTCCTTGTAAGACACATGAGACGAGGAGAGAGAACTCTGCCAGGATATGTTCAGTCCCCATTGCCTTCAGCTCAAAATAATCCTTTTGCCAAAGTGGCATATTATTTTAGGGTGATATTTTAAGCAAATTTGACTCTTGTAAAAGATCACCATTACACAAAAGGTCACTTGGTTCTCTGTATAGGAAGAAGGATGTGGTTCCCAGATTCATTATTTCATGTAGGATACCAAACAAAAGCATTCTGTGAAGGTGATACCTTTTGAGAGAGTAGGGAAGGAGATGGTTACAAAAGTATTTAAAATGGGTTTTTCCTTCCCCTTTCTTTTATTAAAGAGAAGATTATGATATGCTGCCCAGATTGGTCTTGAACTCTTAGGTTCAAACAATCTTCCTGTGTCAGCATCCTGAATGACTACCTTGGGATCACCAATTCTTTGTCATTATTACTAATCTTTAGTAACCACACAAAATAAGGTTCTTTTTCCAGCATGTTTTTTCTACATAGATATCACTCTTTTGCTTGTGTTCACTCCATGTCTTCTCCTGTGTCCTCCTCTCATTTCTGCTGGCCTCCAAATAATCTCCTACTTTTATGTGAAAGCACAAAACATTAGTTAACATGTGGTGTGTGTGGATCATACCTTTAATCCTAGGATGAAGGAGCAGGGGCAGGAGCAGGGCGAGGGTGGGGATAGGTGCAGAGGCAGAGGCAGAGGCAGAGGCAGGTGGATCTTTGGATCTTTGTAAGTTCAAGGCTAGGCTGTCTACAGAAGGGGTTCTAGGACAGTCAAGGCTACACAGAAAAACTGCCCCCCCCCCCCAAACTCAAAAAACAAGAAGAAGACAGGTCAAACTACAGATCAGGAAAATAATACTAACCATTGTCAAGTTGTCCAATTTTTAAAACAGGTTTTTACACATATATAACACCCTATGCTGTTTGACCTGTTCTTTCATTAATGGTCCTCCCAATCATTTAGCCATCAGTGATCTTAACCAATGCTGTACCAAGCATCTGCTTTGTTCCAAGGACTCTACTTTATTAGTGGGGATAGATAAACTCAATGCTATTTTTTAAATTCAGATTTGTATGATATCGTAGGAGAGAGAGAAAAAAACTGTGTAAATACATTAATATCAAGGTATAAATAAATCAGCATGAGAAACAACCCAGAGAAGTAAGAAAAATGGAGCATACAGTTTTAACAAAGAGTTGACACAAGAACAGAATCCTGAAGCAAGGTGCATGTAGGAGAGCAGGCAGGTGATGCAGGTAGATGGGGTGCACTAGCATAGGCACCTCTAAATTTAATCATAAGTGTTCTTGGTAGCAAGGTTCTAAGGTATACAGAGAGAAGACAATATCTAAAAGGAAATTAAGGTCAGCCTTTGATTACAGAGATCTGACACAGGTTTAGATTAGGAAGTGTCTAATCTGCTTTGTTCATTTTAAGAAAGTAACTTTGGTGGCTGATAGAACATACATCAATGTGAAGAAAAATTGGTGTCGGGAAGCTAAGACTGTATTGTAATTGTCTACTTGAAAATAAATGAGGGATTCTCATATGTGCTAGCAGTAGGCATACATGACATTAGTTGAAGTAACTTGATAGTATTTAATAATCATATATATGTAATCACATATAATGTATAGATGTAATAATATATAATCATATATATTATATATATAATTAATATATTACACAAGGGTCCAAAGAAGTACATTAGAGATGATTTATGTACTTGCAACTCATGTGTTTGGAAGATTCATTCAACTACATTACAGTTATTTGAGGCAGTACCAATAGCATTTTTCAGTTATGAGAAAGAGGGCTAGTGTTATGTGTTTACTTGAAAACATGTTCATTGAATGATTTCTGTTCAGGTGCATAAAGGTGGAAAAATGCCAAGCAAGTGATGGCGGTTGTCGTTCTGATATGTGGAATTCTGATGATATCTACCCATTTTTAAAATATGTACATGCCTTGAAGCATTGACATTATTTTCATATTTTTTCAAGTCTCAAAGAAAATTATAATAAAGACTTTTAAAATAGTTCATTCAGAACCTAGATGAATATAGTCACACTTGGCTCAAGAAAGACTCTGGGAGCCTCTACCATAGTCGGTGGGAGATGTCTTGGTGCGTAATGTAAGAGACGAAGAAAGACAGAAGGGATGAGAGAACAGGAGCATTTCTAGCTAGGTAGGTGGGCTTTGATGGTTTTGTTGACAGAGATTGAGAGAATGGGGATAGCAAAGTAGGCATCATTGACAGTGAGTTAATGAGCTTTGTCTGAAGCTGTCCAAGGCTGCTCTAAACACATCTGTATGCTTGCCTGGCTCTTTTCTGCTCTCCACCTCCTCAGACATCTGTTCTTTATGAAGATGTCTGTAGTGTGTGTACTCACTAGGTGGTGTAGGGCTGGGTATTTGGGGACAGTATTCTAGAAATTAGCATTTTATTCCTCTTAATCTTTTTACTTTCTTTCTCTCAGAGCCCATGCTCATTATTAGTGGGAAAATTTTTTTTTATCATGCCCCGTGATAATTGCATCAGTGTGCCTGTGTGTGCACGAGTGTTTGTGTGTATGTGTGTGTGTATATATGCAAGTGTGTAAATGTATATGTATGTGTGGAGAGTATCTATGTGTATGTGTGTGTGTGCGAGTGCATACATGGGAGGGTATGGATGTACGTGCATGTGTACATGTGTATGTATGAGTGTGTGGATGTATGTGTATGTGAGTGTGGAGTGTATATACATGGATGTATGTATGTGTGAGTGCACGCAAGTATGTGTGTGAGTATGAACATGTGTGTACATGTATGTGTATGTGTGTGCATGTATGTGGGTGAGTGCGTACAAGTGTGTATATGTAAAAATGTGAGTGTGTGTGAATGTATATACAAGTGTGTGTGAGTGCATTGTATGTGGATATGCATGTGTGTGTATACATATGTGTGTCTCTAAAGCTTAATCCTGGAGAGAGGACTCTTGATTATGGGGGGAAATGTATGTCTTGTCCCCAAACAGGGGAAATACATGGTCTTCTACACATAAGGGAAGAAAAAGGGGGAAAAAACAAATGGGAGAGAAGGAAGTAAAAATAAGAAGATTCCAGTGTGGTAGAGAGAAAGAGGAAGAAGACCGAAGTTTCTAGGTACCCAGAGAGAGAAAATGAGACACTTTGTCTTCACTCATTGTCCATCTGTTGAGATTTGAGGGCACAGGACCAGAGAAGTGGAACCTGCCCCTGTGTTCTTTGTTCCTTGGCTCAGCCAGGGTAGGAGGCTTGAGGAACAGTGAGGAAAAACAGATTCCAGAGTACGACTGACTCTTGTGGCCAAGAGGTGTCTGATAGCTCCCAGGGTCTCAGCATGCTTCAGGTGATGCTCTGGAGGGAGTAGGAAGCTGCTGCCTCCCATAACCTGCAGAGGAGGACTCTTCTCAGTGCTCAGAGGGGCTATGCTCCAGGACTATCTACTAGCTTCCTTCCCATCACAGCCATTTTTGTTCAGTGTGCCCAGCACACCCTGGGGAGAGTGCCCTAGAAGGACTCCAGTAAATATTCCCATCAGTTCCCATATAAATGCTTAGAATATGGGGGGGGGGGGGGAGGTGTGTTTTTTAAACCTTAAGATTTGGGCTGAGATTTTGTTATCTGCTAGACTGAATCATATGGAAATGGTAGCAATTTACAGAACAACCAGGCATTCCTCTTCAAACTACAAAAAATATACATCAGATTTTTATCAGCAAATTTATCAATAAACAAACCTCAGTGATCACACCTCACTGTTTCTCCTTAAAATACACATAGCACACACATACATTCATATTCATAAAGCCTTACACACACACACACACACACACACACACACACTGAATTCTCACTGTCTTAAAATGCACACAAGTGGTAACTGCTACTTATCTCCAACAGAAACTCTTTCATTCTTTGTTGTTTTTTTTGGCATCTTTCATCTTTTCTCTTTATTTTTTCTTATCAGGCTTACAATTATGTTTAACCTTGGTTATACAGAGATGTCTTATTCAGAAGCAATAGAAGATGGGGTATCTTTAGCCTCGTGTTGTCTGGCCTAGACCACTTTGAGATGTGATGGCTTGTGTGTGTCTGAATCAGCCAAGGCACTCACTGAAAGTAAAGGTTCTCAGTTGATGTTAACCAACCTATCTGAAGGCTACAGCAGGCTTTACGTGAAAGCTCGGCTGAGCTGTAAAGTTGGTTGGTATTGAAACAATAGGTACATACAGTATTTCTAGCACAGAGGGTACATGATCCTCTAGATGCTGCAGTACTAGGGCGGCTGAGAAATTGGTAAAGCTGACAGAACCACGTTCATTGGCATCTGCCTCAGGTAGAATGGTAGAGTGGGTTTTACCTGACCAGCTCATGAAAAGTAGAGAGCTTTAAGGATGCCTTGACCTATAGTGCGCCTTTCAGAATTCAGAAATAGGGACAGAAGTAGACTGACGTAGACTTGGCTACAGAATATTAGATTAGGAGGGAGAATGAAAAGAAGAAAAGCTTTTAGAGGAACCAGAATATTAATGAAAAGATCCTTCTGTTTAGGAACTAAATCTAACATACGTAATCAGTACTCTTATAGAATAAAAGAACAACTTAAATTATTTAAAAAACCATGCTTACTTTTCAAAGGTTTTGATTTTAGTCGTGTAATTAGAAAGTTGGCAATGCTTAACCTGACCTAACTTGGCATGGCACAGCAGAGGGGGAACAATGCTAACCTATGGGCATCGGGGCCAGGATAGCTTCTGTAAAATAGGTAACATTTTTATTATTCTTTATACTTCTGCTTGCTTTTCAAAGGGATCTGATGATAATGTCAATCTGCCCATGTGCACTAAGCATTTATTCTTTAGAGTAAGCTGTTTCGTTTATTCTGTTCATGCTGTTGTTGGCTGATGCGACCACAGAGAGGACTGGTAACTCACTCAACAGTGGTCGGCCAGGAGTTGAACCAAGCAGACTGATCTCAGTTGCTGACATTCTTAAACCCCATAAACACCATACCCTCTGCTTTTCTGGAATGGCAGGTGTGTTCAGAGAAAAAGAAAATATTAGTTAGATACTTTATTAAGGAGAATTTCCATTTTCCCCATTTGGCGGGGGCGAGGGAGAGGTCATATGTTGTTGGCTTATAATAAATAGGAATCTCTTTTGCTATCAAAAGGAACAAGAAGAATCAGAACAAAAACTCCTATGCTTTTAAAAAAAGAGCATGATGGCATCTGTTTCAGATAATGTGACATGAAGCTTCTATGGCTTTCTTTTATTTGTTTTAGCTTTAGAGAGAGACCCAAATGGAGAGAGAAAATACAAAAAAAAAAAAAAAAAAAAAAAAAAAAAAAAAAAAAAAAAAAAAAAAAAACCAACCCTGAGACAGTAACCACAGCCTGTCTGTGTACATAGCTGTTTTAATGAGGTTAGAGAGGTGTCATACTAGGATCAAATATTAGGCATCATGTTTATTTAGGTTGGGGTAATTCTTTGCATTGGTTGGTTTTCTGAAGTTGGTGTGTGTGTGTATGTGGGTGTGGGTGTGTCTGTGTGTGTATGTAGGTGGGTGTGTGCACGAGTCTGTGTGCAGTGATATGTCTCCATCTTTTCATTTCCTTTTCACTTGTCAACATGTTTAAGCAAGCGATCCCTTCCCATATAAGGGGCAGAAGAATTTGGAGCTCTGAAGCAAGAGGACAAGGAGGAAATGTTTCCTGTCTCAGCAAGTGAGAAGAGGGACAGGAGCGAAACTTCTTGCAACACTGAGTTCTTTGGGAGAAGTGGCTATCGTTTCTCCAGAAGCAGTTTGAAGTAAAGATCTACTTACTTGACTTCTTACAGAAATGCATCATGAGTTCAGACTTTGCCTGTCACATGTGGCCAGTAGATCTGTGCCCATAATCAAATCCAATAAGAAGTTTCATCAGATCCAAAACAGGTTGAATCACTTTTAAGAACAGAATACTTGTAGTAGTTGAAATGAAATGTCCTTCATAGTCCCAGGCATCTGTATACTTGGACCATAGAGGTTGATTCTGTTTCAGTAGGCTTAGGGGGTGTGGCTTTGGAAGAAGTATGTCATTGGGGGCAGGATTTGAGAGTTTCAAACTCATGCCTTTGCTAGTTTGATCTCTGCTCGGTACTTGTAGTTCAAGTTGTGAACCTTCAACTTCCTGCTCCTACTACGAGGCCTTTGCTTCTACCTTCATGGACTCTAACCCTCTGGAAATGCAAGCCCAAATAAATTCTTTTATAAATTGTCTTGGTCATGATGATGTTTTAGCCCAGCAACAGAAAAGTAAGTAATACACTACCGGACAGCACCATCCTAGAGATCATGAAAATCTGCATCTCACAGCAAGTATTTTTATGACGAACAAATAATCCAGTCGATCTGTGACAGTAGATAATGTGGTATTCCAAGGGACTTGACATATGTAGGTGGATTAAGGATGGATCGGTTATGCTATTTTACCATGCCAACTAAAACAATAGCTCTGTTTGGTGATTCCCAAATGGATGGGAAGAGCCAACCAGTGGACAACGTCCTCTAGAAGTATTTTATATACACTTTAAGGACCAATTAAGAGGTGAGGCAGTGCTGCTCAGCAGTGCTAATTGAAAATTTTTTTTAACGAGTTCATAACCTACGTACATTTCCCAACTGTGCACTGTAGCTCTCAGGGGTTGGCAAAGCTGAATCATAATATCTCTTTGCCAAGACTTGTCTGCAAATTCTTAACCTTTTTTTGTTTGCCAAGAACAAAGAAAACTTGTTGTAAACTTAGCTGCTGTTGTAACATATGAGCAGTCTTTTCCTAAAATGCAAATGAGACAAACAAGAATCATGACATCATTTGCAGAATGCGGTTCCATTTGGTTTCTGGTGTTTTGTGTATATATGGCTTTCATACCTCACTTGATATATTTTACTGTGCTTTACCATTTTCAGAGCACTTGCATATGGGTAATATCATTTGATCTTTTCCCAGGCCTGATGTTTTTAATATACTTCATGTTTGAAAACCATGATACTTAAATTTATATAGTGCTTGCAACACACAGCAAATGTTTTGATTATTGGTGTATGGAAATTTTTTATTATGTCTCAACATATAGGTTACACACTTTTGGCAATATAAGCCAGTGTCAATTTTTATTGACACATAAACTGGATTTTCAAATCTTACCCAAATGCATCTGGGCATCCTTTAATGCAAAGATATTATTTAATGGCTGGGTGGTTACTCATGCCAATATGTAGGAACAACAAGGTGTTTTGTCAGGTGGATTATATTGAAGTTTTGATTACCCTTAACATTTGAAACAGTGAAAAGTTAATTGTTCGTGTATGGCTTAATAATAAGCCCAGATCAAAGAAAGCTAAATTTCTTATGTAGAGCTTATTGTTGTTGAATATACAATATAAAAAGTGTTCCATTGCCCCAAAATTGTTCTTTTTAGTACAACGTACAGTGGCTCTGAAGGTAAGAGTTGTAATTGTCTTTAGTTGCAAATGAAGAATTATCAAGAATAACAATCCATTCTTTTGTTTGTCCTCAATAACTGCACCAAGAGTTGGTATATGATCCAGAGCAGTGGTTCTCAGCCTTCCTAATGCTGCAACCCTTTAATACAGTTCCTCATATTGTGATGAAGCAACCATAAAATTATTTTTGTTGCTACTTCAAAAACAATAATTTTGCTACTGCTATGAACTATAACATAAATATCTGATACATAGGATGTCTGATATGCCATCCCAAAGGGATGGCTACCCACATGATAGAAATCACTGATCTAGAGGATTCATGAAAGGCTTGCCAAGAAGGGCAGAAAAAGAAAACAATACAAACTCTGGTCATAGGCTAACTATGTAACTCTATAGCTCTATTTCGTGTGTTTGGTATTGTTGTCCATCTGCCTGCTCTTCTGAAACCTGAGCATGTGCCTGGAGCAGTACAGAACGGCTGCAGCCTTCAGTGAGTTTACTGCCTGTGCTTTTCCTGTGCATTCTCCTTCAGTGTACCCTACTCCTTGAGTGTACTCTGCTCTTGCAAGTTGCTGTGTGTGGAGCGCTGTGGCCCATGCTTACACCCTCTGTCATCTTACCTTCTATAAGCAGATGGTGATTTACATACAGACCAACAACTGGTCAAGGTGCAAAGAAAAAGAGAATGGGGAACACCTATATGCAACATCTATATTACGAGCCCCACTATAGGTGTGTACTTATAGGTCATGAGGGGTCAGGTTAATAGTAGGCTCGTTTAACAGAATAAAACTAATAGATTCTGCCCTAGAGCCTATGATCTGTCTAGCCATAGGTTTCTGAGTCATGGGTTTTTGTCTCTAATCATGATACCAGGTTCCTTTTTAAAGTTCAAACTTTATTTGGGAAGACAACTACAAAGATGCTTTGTTAGACCCAATATGGTATAATATATATGGAATATAATAAAGTGCTGTGTTGTATGACACATGTTAGGGCATTTGAGAGCTAAGACAGGATCTCTTGAGTGTGTAGTGGTTTCCCACAATCCTCTTTGGTCTACACATTGTGTTTACTAAACTGGCCTACAGTAGCCTAAGTAGAAATAGATGGATATGTTAATTATAAAGAGGAATGGGTTCAAATTCTCTGTAACAAAGGCTAAATCCACAACTAAAAAACAAGAGAAGAAATCAGGGAATATCTGGAAACAGTGTTAAACATAAACAAACTCTGTGTTGTATGAAAGGCTTGTGTGCCAAAAGGAAAAGATGAAAACCTGTACAGGTATGTGTGTATGTGTTTATCTTTTTTTTTGAGACAAGCTGCCTATTTTGACCATGATGACTAGTAATTCAGAGACTGACAGAAGGGTTGAGGCCAACCTGGAATAACTATCCTATCTCTGCCCAACACACCCCTTCTGAAATAAAAATTAAAAAGCAAAGCTGGAGAAATAGCTCAGTGGCTAAGAGTGTTTACCATAAATAACCATGAGACTCTGAGTTCGAATCCCCAGGACCTAGATAAATACTGGGAATGGTTCCACTTGCTTGCAATACCCACACTAACAGCACCAAGAAAGGTTGATTTTAGAAATGCATTGATCAGCCAGCCATGCTGAAACAGAGAGTTTTGGATTAAGTGAGATATCCTGTCTTAAGGGAATGAGGTGGAGAGCAATATGCAAAGACTATGCATGTGTGTGTCTGTGTGCACACACACACAGACACACAGACACACACACACACACACACACTACTCAGACGGAGTGAAATAAGTGTGTTTTTACCTATTGCTGACATACATGCCACTTCTATTTCCAGAATCTTGGAACTTTGGCCACAGAAACACAAAACAACAGGTAGTTGAAAACCCACAGCAGACAAAGGACACATTCTAGTTGGGAATCTATGAGGACACAATCTTGTAAACCATCTAGTCTGAGCTTTGTGGGTGACACACTAGCCTGTGGCAGAGTTGGGAAACTTCCTCGTCTCCCCACACTTACTGCCACTGGAATGTAGCTGTTGTAGAGTGATGGGCACATGTGCAGATATATAGAAAGGTGCTGGAGAACTCCCTGGAACTTCACAAGGGAAAACTCATCTCAAGACTACCCAGCTCAACCCAAGGTTTCTCAGTGCTCAATCAACATAATGGGCAGAGAGAGAAAATTTTCAAACATAAGGAGAATTTGGTAAAAATCATATCTCTTTCAGAGATTCAGTTCATTATCATCATGGTGGGAAGCATGGCAGTGTGCAAGACATGGTACTGAAAGAGGCAAGAGTTCTATATCTTGATCCAAGGGTAGCCAGGAGGAGATCCTCTCTTCTGCACTGGGCAGAGCTTGAGCACTAGGTGCCAAGAAGACCGCACCTATTCTAACAAGGCCACACCTCCAAATAGCACCACTCCCCATGGGTCAAACATATTCAAACCACCACACCAGGTTATATCAAAATTTTAAAGAAAAAGGATCGATCTGCTTTAATAAATGAGATGGGATGGTTTTAAAGTTAGAACTAGTTTGCTCAATGGATAGTTTTTACTGTAAACAAGACATGTTCTCTAACTCTTAATGAATTTAACTGATAGGTCTTACCACAAATTGAAGGTTGATGCTTTATTAGGCTACCCCATTATATATATATATATATATATATATATATATATATATATATATATATATATATATGTGTGTGTGTGTGTGTGTGTGTGTGTGTGTGTGTGTGTGTATGTGTGTGTATACACATATATATCAATGAAAATCATATATATATATATGTACTTAAAGAAGCAATAGCTTAAAATACTGTCTTTGTTATGGTTTCTATTGCTGTGAAGAAACACCGTGATCATGACAACTCTTATAAAAAAACCATTGGTTGGTTGTGACTTATAGTTTCAGAACTTTAGTTCATTATCATCATGGTGGAAACATGGCAGTGTGCTATGGGCAGCCATGGTGCTAAAGAAGGAGCCAAAAATTCTAACTCTAGACCCGCAGGAAACAAGAAGAGACAGTGACACAACAGGCCTGGCTTGAGATTCTGAGACCTCAAAGTGAGTCAAAGTGACTCACTTCCTTCAACAAGGCCACACCTCCTTATATGGCACTCCCTGTGAGCCTATGGGGGCCATCCACCTTCATTTAAACCACCACAAAGACTAATATCAGCAAAAACCATCATAAAGATTTCCTGCATAGATTTGAAATGTTTCATGCTTGCACAGAAATGTGCACAAATTGAAATTCCCCTGAGGTATCATGAGATACTAACAATGATGTCTCACATGTTTTGTATTGTTTTCTTTAAATTTCTCCTCTTGAGAAAATAAGGTTATGTAGAAGACTCAAATAACACAGGGAAGGTTCAAGACACAATCAAAACCAAAATCAAAAGCCAAACAAGAGTGTTTTCATTCAGAGAGATTTGAAATCTGTGACTGATAGATTTAAACTCTTGCTTTATTTGATCAAAGTAAGTGTGACAGAAGTTTCCTCAAATAATGTGGTTTTTGTCTTGTGTTCTCTGGCTCCTTATGTGTCTAAAACACATGCTCACAATAGAAAGATGTGGACTTGAGTTACGCATCTTTTGTATTGATGTCTGGATCCTTTTGTTGGTGTTTGCACTGAAAAACTTGCACTTGAACACAAATACACACAGAGAGACAGACAGATAGACAGACACACAAACACAAATACACTCACACAGACACATACAGACAGACACACCCACAGAGACAGACAGACACATAGCTACACAGACATACAAAAACACACATAGATGACACACAGACTCACAGACAGACAATACACACACAGAATGGCACACAGTGAGAAACAGACACACACAGAGATACGTATATAGATGACATACAGAGGCAGACAGACACACATACACACAGATGACACACAGAAGACATACAGACACATGCATAGACACCCAGACAGACAGACACCCAGACATACACACATATACACCCACCACACCACACACACACACACACACACACACACACACACACACACACACACACACTTTTGATCCTCAGCCATGGACAGTGCAATGGAATGCTTAATAAGATGGCAAGGGCTGCACCTTACATCTTAGTGCTGGTGTAAGAATGGATGTCTTGGCTAAAATTTCTCACCTGTGAATGCAGGTAGGAACACCTGCCTATCATATGATAGAAATTAAAATGAGAAAACATTTGTAAAATTCTTCCTATAGGACCAGCATTTTTTTTTTTTTTAAAGTGGTATTTTAAAATTCTTCTTATTCTTCTTATGTGTGCTGGTTAATTTTTGTCAACTTGACACAAGCTAGAGTCAACTGGAAAGAGGAAGCCTTGGCTGACACAATGCCTCTGTCTCACCCTGTTGGGAGGCTGGAGGGCATTTTCATGACCAATTATTAATGAAGAAGGCCCAGACCACCATGGGTAGTGCTACCTCCAGCAGGTGGTCCTGGGTTGTATGAGAAAGCAAGCTGAGCAAGCCGTGGTGAGCAAGCCAATAAGTATGTTCCTTTAGGCCTCTGCTTCAGTTCCTGCCTCTAGATTCCTGCCTTAAGTCCCTGCCCTAATTCCCATTCATAATGGACTATTCACTGTAAGGTGGAAAGAACAAAAACAGACAAACAAAAATCCTTTCTTTTCTAGTCTGCTTTTTGTCATAGAGGTTGTTTGTTGTTTGTTTGTTTCTTTTTAATAACAGTAGAAACCCAACTAGGACAATATGGATATATGGTAAATTTTTGTTTATATAAGTACCCCATCCCCCACAAGTTAGGAAACTAAATAGTTGATTTTGACATCAAATATATATATATATATATATATATATATATATATATATATATATATATATATATAGTCTCTGATTTTGATAACGTTTCCTAGTATTTCATCTCACGATACAGAAATGAAGGCATCAGTATTGGAAACGCTCATCCTAGCTTAGATGAGTCACAAGGGAACAGTAAAGGGAAGCTAGTCAAACCGAATTGAATATTCCTCTCCCTTGGATCATGAAAACAATGAATACAGAAGGTACCTTAAAATTCTTACCTAAGAAAATGAAATTGGAAATAAAAATGAAAGAAGAGATAGTCTGTTAATATTCATTTCAATGAAACATAAATAACAATAATATTCCAATATATAATGTGCACTAATATCTCAAGCCAAGATAGAAAATGAAGGACATATGTAAACCTTGAGAACTTGGAACTGTGTGAAATACTTTGGGATAGAGGAAATCTGACTACTCCTAAGGAAAGATGAAAAGATCTCTAGTTAAGGAGAGCATTTTAAAGGAGGTACTGAAGGAAATGGGGCATTTTGCCCACTCAGTTGGAGGGGTGAATGAATTGGACTAACGGAAACAGTCCTACAGGAAACTCTAGTTCCTCCTTCCCACTTTCTTCATGTGCTTTTCTGTGCACATTGGAGGTTTAATGAATATGCAACAGGACGTTGGCAGGGGACTTTTTTCTCAAATACCAGCTGAATACAATGCTTACTGAGTTGTGCTCACAGAGGGTTTTGAGAACACAGGAGTGACTGCAGAAAGCCAAATCTGAAGGCTCTCCCTGTGGTGAGCACACACAGGACTTCGGCTACCTCTGTTTCAGAGAAAGAAGCATCTACCTGGGAGTCCATGAGGAAAGCCAAGGAGCAGCATGTGCCAACTGTGCCAGGCCTCAGCCACTGCTATCTTTTATATCTGGGAGGTATCAAAGACTCAGTCTCCTCTTGGTGGCACTGTTGGGAGACACCTTTAGAAGCTGAGGACCAGTAGAAACTTAGGTCACTGGAAACATGTCTTCCAAGAGGGTTGTGGGATGCTGCCCCACCCACTCTTTCTTGCTTGCTGGATGTTGTGAATTGAACAGTTTAACTTTACATCTGTGATGTTCTCTCTTTCCGCTGTCTCAGAAGAAACAACACTGACTAGCAATCAACCATAAACTCAAACATCCAATGCTGTAGGTCAGAATGAACTTCTCTTCTTTATAAGTTGATAACTTCGGGTATTTTGTTTCAGGAACAGAAAGCTAAATTATACTACAATCAGCTAGACTTGATTGTAGCTCTCAGGGACCTAGAGAGCTGTGTTCTTGGTCAGGTCCTCTCATGAGAACCCCTCTCACCACCCTTTTCATTTACTTAAGAAGGACACACACTGGGCACCCACTGAGGGCTCCCACAATACAACACATTTCCACCCCTGCTGCCTCCTTAGTTATTGGTTCTTTTCTCTCTGTAGGCTCCCACATGACTGCCTCTCACCATCTTTAAAGTGGCACCTACATTTGCACATCGTCCGCAGATGACGTGTAATTCTTAGCCTGAAGGACTAGAAGTATCTTACTTGTCCTAGTAAGCTCGTATATTACCACAGCCTTGGGTTTTCTCAGAAAACCCACTTTCCTGCCTCATGCTCTTGAGTCTGGAGGAAAGTTAGAAGTGTTCTTTAAAAATACTCCCTCTATCTGTTCCAACACTACTGTTTCCATTGGGACCTTGATTTAATAATGACCTCTTCCCCCAAGCCTGCCACTTCTCCCTTTCCAGTTTTGCTGGAAACAAAACAAAACAAAACAAAACAAAATGAAACAAACAAAAACCACAAAATAAAACAAACAAAAAATTAAGAAAACTCAAAATCCTTCTTTAAACTCAATAATTCCATTTAGTTGCCATTCAAATTGTCTCTTTCCATGGTCAAGTTTCTCATCTACAACATCCGGGAGACGCTTCTCTGCCTGCCATTTGTTGGATGTCAGGTTTTCTATATATATTTAAGCTAACTGGTAAGTAGTGCAGATTGAATGCAGAAGCAGATGCGAGGGTCCCGATGTCTTCTATAAAGTCAGCTATCAGAGACTAGTAAGATTGTAAGCCAACATTCTCTTCTCGCTAAAGCATTTTGTTTGGCCAGATTTTCCTAGAAACCAAGGATACCTCCATTATTATCTAATATATATGAGGAGGGGGTTGCTTTTGGTTTGTTTAGTTTAGGTCTCACTATGTTGCCCTGTTTAGTCATTTACTTTTCATAGTGGTGGGTAGAGGTGAGTGTGTAAATGCTGTTAACTTATACTTTCATTCAATTTCTCCCTGTTGCAACATTCCCCTCCCCTTTCACCTCAGCTTCCTAGGCATACAGCACCTCCATTTCTTGAACCTTTTTATATCTCATCCTGTGTAGGGGCAGAGGTCTCGGTTTTTTATGATGTTCATGAGTCAGATATTATACACTCCCCCCCCCCAGTACATTTTAAACTCTTACCTACTGCATCTCTTTAGTGTTTCATTTTCTTGTGCATCATTGCCATTTTGTCCCTTTACCCCGGTTTTAGTAGCATCTCCAAATCCCTGTGACCAAAATCCCTAACAAAAACACCTGAAGGAAACAGAATTGTTTTTGGCTCATGTTTTCAGTGGATTCAGTGTATATACTTAGAACTTCATGGCTGTGGAAGCCTAGCATGGGTGAACTGTTACCGGGTAATGGGTTGTTTAGGGCCAACATGGTTTCTCCTTTTTCTCATTTTATTCTATATAAGCTGTCAAGCCTTGGAGTAGAGAATTCTAGAATCTAGGTCTTATTTTCTCATATAGTTCTTTCTGGAATTATCCCTGAAGGCATATCTAGAACTGTGTCTCACCAATCTCCTTGGTGACTCTAGATCCAGTCAGGGTGAGAATGAAGATTAGCTTGGGACAAATTGCCATAACCACTCTCATAAATTATCAAAGTGTTTTTGTCCCTTGGGAGTTTAGGCTTGGTTTTACTAGGCTCCTGCTTCGGGGTGTCTCTCTTAAGTCTGAGATCAAGGGGCTAACTAGGGCTGGGGTCTCATGTAAAGCTCCACAAGAGAAGAATCTACTGTTTGCACAAGTTAAGTTCCTTATGGGCTGCTGTTCCGAGATCCTCGGTATTTTGATGACTGTTGACCAGAGGCCACCCTCAATCTCTGGCTACGTGACCCTTTCCTTTAGCATCTTGTTTAATGGAAGAAGCAATGGAGGAAATCTGCTAACAAAATGAAAGTCACTGTTTATACGACATACACACTGCAATGACATTTCATCTATTTACCTCTTCCTATGCATCAGAAGCAATTTGCTAGGCATGATGACACACAAGATAAGAAGATTCCATGAGGGACAAATACTAGGAGGCAATGGTGGGCTGAGGTACAGTGTGGTGGCTCAGAGTCATGGGTATAACTTTCTATATACATGTGTATAACTTACACATGTGTATAACTTTCTATAGTTAGCTAGAGTCTCCTCTGCCTCACACCAAACCTATACCCCCTATGTTCCAGTAAAGGTGAAGGTCAGTTAAGACCCTCTTCATGCATAGGCTGACGACTTCTCCCAAGGTTTTACCATATTCAAATAACACAAGCAATCAGCATCTGTTTCCCCTCTGGATGGACTCTGTGTCCCCTTCACCTTTTGTGTCTGTTGCTCTCACAAATCCCTTTGATGCCTCTTTCTTTCCTTCATGTTAGAAGACTACCTTGCCAAGGGTTGCCTGTACTTCACATCTGACTCTTTGCTATTCTCTAACTACTCTGATTTACAAAGCTAAGCTTAATGTGTATTTGCTCGATGGCTGAGGACACTGAACACTTTATGATTGGTTTTTTAAAATTTCTTCTTTCGAGAACTTTCAGTTTGTATCTATAGATTTTTGTTTTTTTGTTTTATTTTGTTTGTTTGTTAGTGTTCTTGCTGGCTGGATTCAGAGTGCTTTGTGTATTCTAGATTCCAGTCCTCTGTTGAATACATAGCTGGCAGAGATTTTTCTCCCATTTTCTAAGCTGCCTCTTCACTCAATTTACTGTTTCCTTTGGTCTACGAAAGCTTTTTAGTTTTACGAGAGCCCATTTGTCAATTGTTGGCTTTATTTCCCGAGCAACCAGAGTTCTGTTTAGAAAGTCCTACACTGTGCTAAGATATTGTGGCACAGTGTCTACCTTCTCCAATGGTTTTAGAGTTTCAGATTTTAGGCTGGAAGTTTTGTTTTCTTTTGTTTTCTCCATTTGGGGTTAATTTTTTTTCTTTGCAGGCTGAGAGACAAGCGCCTTACTTCATTTTAGACCCAGAGTCTGAATTTTCTCAGCTCCACTTGTTAGAAGTACTGCCTTTTTCCCATAGGTATTTTTGATTTTTTTTTTTTTTTGGCCAAAAATTAGGTGGCTTTAATTGCATGGATTTAAATCTGGATGTTCTTTCTCTATCCTATTGGTCTATGGGTCTGTTTTTATTCCAGTACCATACTGTTTTCATTGCAGGGGCTCTGCATCATAACTTGAGAACAAGCATGGTAATACCTTGACATTATTATTATTATTATTATTATTATTATTATTATTATTATTATTATGGCTGAGGATTGCTTTGACTTTCTAGGGTGTTTTGTGTTTCCATGTGAATTTTAAGATATTTTCCCCTATTTCGGTGAATAACAGCTCAGGAATTTGACTGTTTTCCATCTTGGCGTAGTGAGAATAGCCACCATCAAGAAAGCAAACGACAGGATAAATTGGCATCGGAAAAGGCAAAACCCTTATTCATCTTTTGTCAGAGTGTGAACTGGTTACCTGCTATGGAAATCAGTGTGCAGATTCCTCTGAAGGTTAAGAGTAGTTCCAGATATTCCATTCCTAACTCTGTACCCGAAGGACTCTGCATCCTCCTACAGAGATGCTTGTGCATCCACGTTTATTGCTGCCCTGTTCACAGTGGCTAGGAAATGAATCAGGTTAGATATTTGCCAACTAACAAATGAATAATAAAAATATGGCATGGAGAATATAATTCGATTCAGTGGTAAAGAGAAATAAAATTATGAAACTTGTCAGTGAGCAGATAAACTTAGAAAAATATTTTTTTTTTTCCTGAGTGAGATAAACTAGGACCAGAGAGGCAAAAGCTACACTATTTTTCCCTCTTATTCAGTCCTAGTGTCAAATCTGAAATACTGTGTGGCCATCCTGGAGTACCTGCAAAATCCAGAAAAATAGAGTTCATTACTGGTCCATTGAATGAGGAAGAAATAATAGAAGATAAGTTATATAAATAGAGGAATGGATTGGTTTGAGCAGGTTAGGGCATAGTGGGGGTTGGGAGGGGTATAGAATAGGAGAAAGGTGGGGAGAAAAGTTTAACCTAACTGAAACACACATGAAAGAGGCACATGGAAACCTGCTATAACTCAACGAAAAATGTCCACATGTGCATGCGTGTATGTGTGTGTATAGTACATGTTATATACTTTTAAAGTATGTAATATATTTGCATACTTATCTACATTTATATATAGAACCTATATATGAATACATATTCATACCTACATTATTTAAAATTTAGTCTTGGAGGTGTATGTTACTGACTCCCAAACAGATATCTTCACCCCATCTTTCCCAAGTGCCAATCAGTTCCCACTTCTGATAAGTTGACCTAGAATTTTTGATTTCCATCTCTTCCCGACACTTTCCTGTAAAATCCATTCTTCACAAATTAGTCCCTGTTGACAAACGCCAGTGCCTTTTACCAAGTTACTGAGATAAAAATCCAAGTCCTCCTTTCTTGTTGTTGATAAAGCCCATGTGCAAGTCTTCCTCAGCATATGCTGGTGGATTCACTTCTAGACTGTAAGCATGACCCAAACAGACCCCTTAGACCCCAGCTCACTTGCAGCCTCAGTCCCTAAATGGTGTGTATTTTTTTCTTTCTTTTTTACACTTATTTTAATTTCTATGTTCATTGCTGTTTTGCTTGCATGTAGGTCTGTGTGAGGGTGTCGGAAAGACCTGGAACTGGTGTTACAAACAGGTGTGAGCTGTCACACGGGTGCTGGGAATTGAACCCTGTGCTCTGGAAGAACAGCCAGTGTTATTAACCACTGAGTCATAGAATCTCTCTTACCTATCTTAGTTTTGTCTTTAAAAAACAAAAATCACAAATAGATTTTGATCATAACCCGTGTTCCTTTCCCAACATCTCCTAGAACCTTTCTACCTCTCTCTTCACCTAAATGTATATTCTTTTTTCTTTCTTGGAAAAAATCAAACCAAAAACAAACAACAACAACAAAAAACAAAACAAAAGAAACAATCAACCATACCCAAAATTACCACTCCCCCCCCCCAAACCAGACAAACAAAACCACAAACCAAAACAACAAAATAAGCACACAGCACACACACAAAAAAAACCCTGGAGTCTGTTTTGTATTGGCCGACTCCCGGTGAGCATCTGGCTGGCCTGGAGCTGGAGCTTGGTTTATCGACCAAGGGTCTGACGGGCATTTGTGCTTTCCACTACTGCCTTTGGCTGGTTTCTGTGTTGGGAACTGTGCTTGTGGTTCTCACTGCCTGGACCATTGTTTCTATTATAACATCATTTACTCCTTTAAGTGTTCACTTCAGGGAAGCTTGTCCTGACCACACTGTTAGTCTCTGTCCCCTTTCGCTGTTCTGTGTTTCATGCTTGACTGCTTGAAAGTATTGTCTTCAGGTTTGTGTTTAATTCATTGTCTGAGCACAGGTTTTAGAACTCAATGCTTTGTGATCCTCATAGCTGTGGCCCTGTAATCAGAAGAAAGTTGGACAAGCATGGAGTGTGTGAACAACCCATGAGACTGAACTCGGGAGATAGGCTTTCTTTAACGACTTCCTGAGTCCACATCACCGTTCACTAACTCGTGTGTTTATTGATCATTTCAGAAGCTAGAGGCTTTAAAGACCGAGTTAATGACAGCCACTCTACTCAGGGCTGTAATGTCAGGCTTGTCCCACAACTGCTCTTCTCTTCCCAGCCCCCAACTTGTAGAACAATTTAATATAGGAGTTGCCAGGTTGCTAACATATTTAAGAAGACTTGGTTCTTGACATATATTAAATCTACAAAGGACAAGGAGCCTTGTCTTTAACTCACCCCCTGACAGGCTCCTATATAAACTCTCACTGGACTCTTTGTCTAGTTTGTGATTTGAATAAAGACATGGGAGCCTAATAATTTATTAAATAATTGTCTGATGCTTAAGCACGACAACCACAGCTTTATACAACATCCCAGGGCATACATTTCTATATGCTTTTTAAAGATCGATATTTGCTTTCTAAATTGAAAATCAGTTTGGGTATCACGCAGCTGTGCTTTCATCCCTCTGAACTGATTTACATTCCTGTTTCTTCCTTGTTGCGGCCGAGCTGCCCCACATTTGAGGGCCAAAATGTCGGGACCGCTCTGTCAATGTTGGAACCCGCACTGCCAAAACCTTGGGGGCTAAACTGTTAGAGCCTGCACTGCCCCAAGCTGCTCCAGTCCTCGGGTAGGGGTTCAGCAAGAGAGAGAGTGAGGACAGACTTGAAGAATGGAGACCAGACAGAGTGTGATTCAATCCCGTTTATTCTTCAGTCTCTCTTCTTAGTCTAAGTCCCAAGTCTTGAATTTCTAGTCCCTAGTTCCTAGTCCCTAGTGCCTCCAAGTTCCAAGTTACTTCTTCCAAGTGCTAAGTGCCTAATGTCTAATAATTCTTCTTCTGAGTTCTCTAGTCCAAGTGTCTTCTTCATCAATGCCTAATTCCCACTCCCAGTTGTACTCTCTAACCTAATTCCTAGTTCCAAATTGTACTCCCAAGTGCCTAATAATCTGTTCCTTTCTTCTGTCTGCCTCTCGCCTTTTATATGTCTCACTTCTAAGCCATGCCTCTAAGTCACGACTTTAAGTCATGCCCTTAGGCCTTGTCTCTAAATCTGATCTCTAAGTCACGCCCTTAAGCCTCAGCTCTAAATCACACCTTTAAGTCTCACAAACCCAAGGGAAAATCCTGGGTATCTAAAGCAAGATGTTATCAGAGTGTGCTCAGCTGTTGTAGGCTATTGTAATCAAGTCTTTTGTCAGGGTATATGACTCAAGATGGCTGCAAGGATGATAGCCGCCTTCTGTCGGCTCCCCACACTTCCTCATTTCCCTTGATCCTGTCACCATTCCACATGCAGAGGCATTTTTTTAAAAATGATGATCAAATCCACAAATATCATATCTGTATAAGGAAGTAATCCTAGAATAGCTAGACACTTTATTTTACTAGGTAATTATTCTCATATTCCAAGGACAAACGACCAATCAGTAATTGTAATCATTGCATATTTGGGGCTTCCAGGTTGTTTCTGTTAAGTATAATCAGAGTCAGTAGAAATGCAAACAGCAAGAAAAGGAGGGAGAAAGGAACCAGAATGGTGGGGACCTCAAAGATCCTGCAATCTGCTGGCATGCAGAGTTTTCTCAATTAAATGGGATACCACCCCCACCACATCACTTAGAACTTCTAAGAACTTTACTGTTTTCTGTCTACTAAATGTTCACTTCTCCCACTGTTTGTTTTCTCTTCTGAAAAGCAATTAAATATCCATCAGCATGAGAACAAAAGCAAAGTTTCATACTTTTCTCTGCTACCTATTTTCAGTGAAAGTAATAAGAGAATCTTACCCAGGTGGTGGTGGCACTGTGCCTTTAATCCCAGCACTCCATAGGCAGAGGCAGAGGGATCTCTGAGTTCAAGGTTACACAATAAAAGCCTGTATCAAAAAAACATATATATTACTGTAGTTGTGTAAATGATAGTGTGTTCCAATATCCAAATCTTTAGACTCCTTTTTAAAGGTGTTTTAAGTATTACTTGAGGTGTTATATAAGCAGTCTTAAATACTTTATTTTTTAGAAAAAGATTTACTTATTTATTTTATGTATGTGAGTACACTGTCACTCTCTTCAGACACACCAGAGGAAGGAATTGGATCCTAAACAGATGGTTGTGAGCCACCATGTGGTTGGTGGGAATTGAACTCAGGACCTCTGGAAGAGCAGTCAGTGCTCTTAACCACTAAACCATTTCTCCAGCCCCTAAATACTTTTTTTAACATACAAGATTTTGATATTTTCAATTTCAGCATATGTATCTGTAAAATAACAAGAACAAAACACACCTAATATGCTTCTAGCTGACATTGTGACTGTGAAGATGAGTTGTCACAGAACATGACACTCTTACTTTATGGCATGGCGTAGAGAAGCCACAAAGAAAAATGATCAGTCAGAGACCAGAATAACTGACTTCTGAGCCAACAAGCTCTCTTGAGGGTAAGCTGGTGCTCTAGTAATCATATCAGTACCCAAGTCGTGAACCAATAGCATGCTGGAACAGACGGCTTCCCTAGCAATAACCCACTCACGTAACTAGAAATAATACATGCAGGCCAGTGGAGCTCCCATCCGCTAGTGTGCTCGTAAGTCACCCAGGTGGCCCCAAACTAGTATTAATTAGGATTATGGAGCTTTCTGTTTACCAAAAGAAAAAATCAGCAGTGAATTTTCAAAGCTCTAAGCAAGCCAGCTTGGCAGTTTCCACTACTCTAACCAACCTGAAAGCTTCCTAAGTTGCTGCCATCAGTCTGACTGATGCATGTGTTCTCAGAATGTTTGTTTCTTCAAAAGAAGTATGCACAGCTAAGGTGCTATTGTTTTAAGGTGCTTATTATTTCCTATTAGGAATTACAGTAACAAGTAACAAGAGTGAAATGCGTTCTCATTTGAAATGCAATCAAACAGACTAGAAGAAACACTGATCTTTGAAACACAGATGAGCAGCTGTGTTTACCATCAGCTGCTGTAACAGTAATTCTAGAATTTGCCTTCTAGAAACATTTGCTTTATTTAAGATATACAGTTCTCTAAATGGTGACTGGCAATGGAAAGATGTTATTTTCATTGATTTTTTTTTTCTAGTCAAGTTAGTTTTGTAAGAGAAATCTTATTCTTAGAGTTCATGGTGAGTTTACTTAGTCAAATGTTAATGGTCGTTTTATAGAAAGTTTTGTGGGGTGTGTGTGTGTGTGTGTGCCCTATCCCATGCTAGGGGAACGCTCTACCACCAAGCTGCATTCTCATATCTCACGGGGAGCAATTTTTTAAGTTCTTGCATATAGGAGCTTGCAAAAAAAAATTTCATTTTACAGCTAGATATGATTTATTCATCATTATGCTAAAAGTGTGATTTTTTTCAAATGCCTTAAGAAAGAAATAATTTCTACATAAATTTGTTTAAATTTTCCTAAAAGACAAAATTGGTAGATAATTCCCCTGATGTGAGAAAAGTGTATCTTGAAGATATTTTTACTCATTTTCATATATGTGTTTTATAAATTTTAGATAAAACTGATGCTTGCTGAAATAACTCACTGATGTTTTCTTTAAAAAAGATTTTCATTCCTACAATTACCATTCATTCTGGGTCTTTCATAGTTCAGGTGATAGCATTCAGAAAAATGCAAATATTTTCTCATGCAGATATAAATGCATGCTCACAAACAATAGTCGAGATACCCAGTTTCCAAGGATAAGACTTGAAGATGTCTCTACCACCAACAACATAATAAAAGGATATCCCATCTGTGAAGAATGCAGTCTTGAACCTATAGTCTTACACTCCTCAGTTGGAGGAGAGCACATAATTAGGCAGCATTTGTAGACATTTGATCTTAAGAACTATGATTTGAATCGGTGCCACAGCTAGGACAAAACTCCAACCTTTATCTAGGTCTGAGCAGGGCATATATTTTGTCTAACTTAATTTGGATAATCATCTCAGCTAAAGAGGCTGTTTTAAGATCCTCATAATTAGCATTGTATTATTGTCATTATGATGCTGTGTACCAGCTGGGGATGTATGGCTCAGTTAGCAGTGCTTGTCTGGTAGACAGAAAACTCAGATCAAAGCTAAAGGTTTGATTTCTGTGTGTTTCTTAGACTGTATGTAATCTTAGTACTGTAGAAGTGGAGGCAAAAGGATCAGACATTAAATTACTATGTACTAAAATTATTATCAGGGATCTTGTTATAGTTTCCAGGCTGTTTTTAAACTCCTGTACATGAGTAATCTTTCTGTATAAGTCTTCTAAATAGCTAGGATTATAGGACATGCCACCATGCCCAGCCAGAATGTAATTGTCTCAAAAACAATACATTAGCAGAATACAGTGCTGGCTTCCCAGCACTCAGGAGTTAGAGATAGGAGATATCAAGTTGCAGGTCAGTTTGGATTATATATAGAAATTGAAATTAACAAATGATATTTAGCAGCTATAAAGAGAAAACTATTCATATCTATCAAAATCAAGCACTGTTAATTACCTAAACCAAGAAACTATACTCATTAAAAACTAAAGAATACTTTAGTACAATTACCAGTTAAAAGAACAATTTTCAGTCCCATGAAAGTTATAATGATTCTATAACCCAGAGTCTGACTTCAAAGAACTTATCACATAATTATGAATAAATTAATGTGGATGATTATTAAGAAGCCAGATCCAGCTTTTATTTGAAACATATTAGCAGTATAATCAGGCAAGGTCCTTATTGTGTGGGGTTTTGCCATATAAGACAAAAAGGCTGGATTACTGGTAAAGTCTAAAGTAGTTGTGGTGGTGCATACTCAGCATCCCAGCAGTTGGGAAGTAGAGGCAATTGTATCAGGAGTTCAAGGTCAGCCTGAGATACTTGCAAATCTGAGGCTATCATGGGCTGCATGTGACCCTGTCTGCAAATACGGCAGGGGATGGGGGGATGGAATTACTATTATGATCTGAATCATTGTCTAGGGCAATTTATGAAAACAGGATTGTAATGTTGGCCATTTCTGTTAGTGTTGGTGAAGACACAGATGTCAGACCTGGAAACAGGAACACTGAATTTTGTCATTGTTCACCTGGTCTTTCCTTTGGAACTTTTGGGGACGTTTTATAACCTCGAATGCTCAAAGCATGGGCACCGGAGGATGCTGTGTACAGTGGGAATGGAAGATGGCATTATTCCAGGAAGCTAATCCAAAACTCCCCGTGCCTTACAAAGGAACACCAGTAGCAACTCAAATGCCGAGCTGAAAGTCAGTTTAACGAACTCCTAACCTGTCTGTACTTTTACTGTATTCTTCAAAGTGTGCAGTCCTTTAATCAACTCCCATTCAAGGAGTAGACTTGGAGACCCCTTTTTAAAAAACTATAGGAAGTTACAAATGAATCACAGGGTTCAGGTGCACTCTGAACGTTAAGTGTAGGTCTTCCTAGGATTAGGTCCATTAGTTTCCTCTGTTCACAAACACTTCAGGACAGGGCTAGTGCAGTGGAAAGGCATGTTAAGTCCAAACAGACATCGATTCTAGTATCACAGAATGATGGCATGGTAAAATAGTTGGTGATGACTTGCAGATGAGCTGACGTTCTACCTAGGGCAATGGTTCTCAACCTTCCTAATACAGTGGCACTTAAAAACCACTTCCTCATGTTGTGGTGATGCTCAACCATAAAATTATTTTCTACTTCATAACTGCCATGTAACTACTGTAATGAGTTGCAATGCAAACATCTGTGTTTTCTGATGGTCCTAGGCCATCCCTGTGAAAGGGTTGTTCAATGCACAAGTGGGTTATGATCCACAGGTTGTGAACTGCTGGTCTATAAGAACATTGATATCTAATGGCAGTTTTATCAAACCAGTCTGGGTAGCTCAGATCTCAATTATATTTCCTGCCGAATTAGGGCTGAATATCTCAAAATTAAGCTCAGTGTATTCTTTGAATTGGGGGGTTTGAGGCAGTGCTAAGGTTTGAACTCAGTGCTTTCGGCAGGTCGGGGCAGTACTTTACCATTGAGATCTATCTCCAGCCTCACTCAATCTATTTATGAAACGTTGGCATTGCCCAAATGACTACCTGGCTGAGTTAAAGCATATTATATTATTGAGCATTTGAGAGGGCTCCAGGATGTGACAATTTTGTACCTCTTTGGCTTCTTGGAAGTATTTAATATGTACTACAGCTTTCTCTGGAAAACAAGTTAGCCAGTGTGACTTAAGGAAGGATTTCAAGAAGGTTGGGATGGGTTAAATGTACCTGTTCAAGGGGACATGATCCTGTTGAAAGGCAGTTGTGGTTAACTGCAGGGTGAACATTTCACACAACCTAACACCTTGTAGGTTTGAACCATTTTCCTGCTCTTCTGTTTCCTAAGATGTTTGTTTGGGTTGTTTGTGCCGATTCACAGATGAAAACTTTTGTAACTAAACAAACTAAGCACCATTCAGTGCATTGCATTGGCGTTTCTTTTCCAGAACAAAAGTTTTGTGCTTCTGGACCATGGACCTTCCTGAAAAACCTGTATATATTTTTCTCCTAGATCCTTAAGATGTGATAAAGTTTTGAACTAAATTGTTATTTGCAGAGTCATTTATGTATGTCATGAATATTTATTAAACTTTATTCTGAGTTCATCTCTAAGCCAGGTCCTTTAACTTTTTGATTATTTTGGGAGAAAACCAGTAGCCCAGAGATCCCCATGAGGAATAGAAATAAACCATCTCCTCCCTCATCCCACCAGAACAAAGCTGAAACCCTTTAGATTCCCTCCCTAGACCTGTGTACAAGCTTCATATATTTCTCTGGGGTCTGCTTGATGTCTGGAAGTCCTGCTGGTCCTCAGAGGAAGCCTTGGGAGAAGAGATGCTCTCTGGATTATAGAGGAGGCGGGACTTGCAAATAAAGTTTGATCTCCTGCTGTTTGAGCCTTGCTAAGTTGTTTCTCCATGTGCTTGGGTCTGTTACTTAGAAAATAATAATTTTTAAACAATATAACTGGACTTTTGATGCCTGAGCGCCTGGAGAAGTAGCTGTGTCCATTGATCAAATTCGAAAAAACTAAGTCGGTGAAAGTCAAATTGTGTCACAACTCATTCCTTTTTGTCATGCCCCTCCCACAATGACCCCCCCAAAGAAACCCTTATTGTCAAAGGCACCATGTAAACCAAAGTGTTTACAAAGCTGCATTAGTTTGCTATTACTGTGTTACATATTACCAAAGAGTTTCAGTATGTGAAAGAAACATAGTTCCTAGTTCTATAGGTGAGAAGTCTGGACTCAGTATAATTTGGAGCAATACTTGTGACCTCATAAGATTAAACTCAGAATGTTCACTGGGTTTTATTGTGACCTGGAGCTAAGGCTTCTTCCAAGCTGATTCAGGTAGTTGGCAAGATTGTTTCCTGTGAGCAGTCAGATGCGGTCCTCTGTCTTCTTGCCCACTGCCAGCTGTAGGGAGCTTCCTGCTCCCAAAGACTTAAAGGTCTTAAAGGTTATAGGGGAGATAGTTTTTCAGACCATCAGGAGAAACTTTCTTTTTTATAAAAGGCCCACTTCCTTTATTAAGGGCTCATTTGAGTAGGTCAGAATCCTTAGGGTGGATGGTAATTCTCACCATTCTATTTCTAATGGGGGCAGGGAGGTCATACAGGATATGTTTAGTTGGGAATAAGAATTGTGTTCATCATCTTTCAATTCTATTTGTCATATTCATAGTGCAATCAGTTCTCAGCGCCCACAAATATTTGGTTCTAGGACTCCATGTATATGCAAGCTGAAGCCGCTCAGTGCTGTTCCATCAAATGGCATAGCATTTGCACAATATCTGTGCAGATTCTCCAGTGTGCTTGAAGTCATTTCTTATTGTACCCAATTTACTTATAATATATATATATATATATATATATATATATATATATATATTACAGAATAAAGGTGGGAAATGACTGTGTATACACAGTACGCATACCATTTTTTCCTCTAATTATTTTTAAGCTTCAGTTGGTTGCACTGTGTCCATAAATCCTGTTGGAATCAGAGACAACCCTACTGTACTCGTCTGAGTAACTTTTAAAAACTCGTTATCTCTCTGCTTCCTCTGACTGTGATATGGGAAATTTTTGGAGGACAGAAAATCCAGAAACAGTTCATTTCAGGAAATAGATTTAAAGCAGTGTGGTGAATCTAAAATCTACAGAGATACAAAGGTTTTATTGGCGTTACTATTCTTAGATATAAGTACCAGTAGTGTGGCCTGGGATCATTCAAAATTAATTCAGCAATTAGAATTGTAAAACGATGTATTCATTAAGCATAAAGCTTCTTTTTGTGAAGTTGGCCTGAATTCATAAAGAGATGCTGGGGACGGCTCTGCTTTTTGGGAGGAGCCCAGGCCACTAGAAGTCAGAGGACAGTAACGTCCAGAAGATCTGCCAGTTTTTGCTCCACCAACTTTGGTAGAAGCACTGTTTTTACTTATCTGAGCCTCACAGGAGCAAACTGATACATATTAGTGATGGTGACCTTCATTTCACAGATGATGCACTTCTGCGAAGCAATACAACAAGAATTCTGATTGCCTGGAACTTTCCTGAAGATAGGCTCCTCTTTCTCAGGTTTTCATCCAGAGCCATGGCACAGTCAGTGACTCTGCCTGCTCTTGGATTCGTACAGGTCATCTCACAATTATCGATGTGTCAAGTGGCCGTACTTCCTCTACACTTACAGTTGAGGTTTGAACATCGAGAGCAAGATCGACTGCCTACATAAATTTAATTTTTAGAGAGAATTTTACAAATAAAGTTTCTCGTGAGCCTTATAACATGTAAGCTATCACACTCATGAGTCAAGAGTATATCTTTATTTGAGTACGTGTTGATATGAGGATATCAAATGTAGACTGACGCAAAAGGCTGACGTTGATGTAAGCGTATGAGAGTTGGATATAAAAGTGAGTAGCTTTGTTTTGGAAACCCTGTGAACTATGATTCTGTTTTTTGTTTTTTAATTCAGTAATGCTGTACATGCAACTGAATGTCTAGCCTCTAGCCTCAACTGAAGCAAAAAGCTAGACTTGGCAAATGTTGCCTATTTTCTGTAAAGGAAAATTAAATACAAACTGAATTCTTTACATCTGTTTAGACTCAGCTCTCCCTATATATACACACATACACAGAGAGATAGGCATACACACACAGACATACATGTGTGCACACACACATGTACACACACACACAGGCATATGTGTGTATATATATATATACACACATACATATACATATACACATACGTATATGTATATATGTGTATGTATATAATGAGATAACATAATTTCTGAGGTATCATTACTTTATAACAGAAAGATAGCTTTGAAATTAAATAATAAATAATAAATTAAAGTATACATATATTTAATTTTACTTATAAAATATTATAAGTAAAAGATCTCCTAAAATTTAAAATATCTACCTATGGTGGTTCTTGAGGAATCATTATACCAGTATTTGTTACTATGAGGAAACCAAATGTAGAAAACATATGCTAAATTCTGAAGCTGATTTAGATCTTTCTCTCTCTCTCTCTCTCTCTCTCTCTCTCTCTCTCTCTCTCACACACACACACACACACACACACACACACACACACACATACCCATATTATTTGAGATAAACAGCATCAATTAGCTCTGATTGGGGACATCAGAAAAAAAAAAAAAAACCAGAAGATACGAGTTTTGATTTGAATGGTGTAGAAACCTAACACACAAATAAGAGGGAAAAAAATTCAAGGTAGAGAAAACTGCCCAACCCCCCACAATGTGACTGGTATTAGAGAAGTAAGAGTATGTATAGTTTGGTGTGTCCAGAGAACACCAGATGTACAGGAGAGATGGAAAGAGGCTGAGCATTTGCTTTTCAGGGAGACCAGGAAGGACATGGCCAGCCTTTATGGAGAACTTTCAAAGTTACAGCAGCAGGAACCCAATAGAGTCTTTCCACTAAGGTCTGACAAGATAATAACTGTATTTTAGAAGATTAGCTCTAGTTGCGGGAGGAAGAACCGCTGGCTATGAGAACCAAAACCACAGGAGTAAAAGGAGAACTTCCAAGTTCAGTCAAGAATGCCACAGGATCCAGAGAAGGAGAGAGGCAGAGGAAAAAAGATGGGAGGGAAGGAGGGGGGAGGGAGAGCACTGAAATACTTCACAGGTGAGTGGCCAGGGACTGGGACGTCTGGATGTAGTCAGGAGAAGCAAGATGTTAGGAGAAAAATGGAAGCTGTTTCCTGAACAGTTCAATTTAGCCTTGCATTTCAGATGTGTCTAGTTTTAAATATTTAGAAATATAGTCTTGGGATGGGGGGGGGGGGGGCTGGAGAGATGGCTCAGCAGTTAGGACCCAGGTTCAAATCCCAGCACCCATTTGGCAACTCACACCTGTCTGTAACTCCAAGATCTGACATCCTCACCCAGAAAAAACATGCAGACAAAGCACATCAACTAAAGACAAAGTACATCAACTAAAAAGAAAAAAAAAAAAAGAAAAAAAAAAGGAAAAAAAGAAAGAAAGAAAGAAAGAAAGTAAGTAAGTCTTGGAATCCAGACAGAATTTAGAGCAGTAGATACACATTTGTGGATTAACATTTGAGCTCATGACACTGAGGGGCATTTTATAGGATTAGCATGTAGTTAAGAAGAAAAGCATTTTAAATACCAGGCCAAGGGCCAGCATGCATAAAACTGGCAAAATAAAAATCTTAGCTAAAGAGACAAGGAGAATTCTCATGAGCTATTCCCTGAGTCCCGGGGATGACAATTGAAAATGAGTGGATACAGATCAGCATGCCTGGGCAGGGGGAAGTCAGAAGTGGTCTGTGAGTACTGACCAGATTACTCAAGGGAGCTGAAGCCAGCGATGGATTCCCGGAGGGCATAAAGGAGCAAGAACTAAGAGCGTGTGTTGTAAAAGGAAAGACTCAAAAATCATTGTCCTGTTACGGAATGATGCTTGTAACAAAAATGATGATGTGCACGGAGAAGATGGCTTTTAGGGTGACCTCATACTGCAGTGGGCAGGACAGGTGCACACAAGGAGGAACGGAATCCCTTGGCAATGGTTTAATGAAAAAGAGGTAAGTACTAGAGGAATAAAGGACATTTTTAAAGTGCGTTAACATGGGCTGTTGGTTTTGTTCCATACATGGGAGAGCTGCGTAGAACCAAACTCATAACCCCTATAATACAGACATGCTGGTATCTTCTGTTTACTATAAAGCCCAGCAAATTGCTGACTCGGCATGTGCTGTTCCTTAAAATTTTATTTGTGTATATGTGTGTGTGTATCCACAGAGGCAAGAAGATAGTTTTATATTTCTCATAGAACTGGATTTCCAATCAATTGTAAAGTGCTAAGAGTCACATTCAGGTTCTCTAGAAGAGCAGCAAGTGCCTTTCACAGGAAGCCATTTCTCCTGCCACAGGAGTGTGCTCATTGTCATGAAAATTATGGTTCTTCATGTGATTAAGTAGCACCTCCTTTTAGAAAAATCAACAATGATGGAAAAATGGGGTCAAACCATGCTAATATAGGAGAAAAGTTGCAAATAACTTCTTCTTCCCCACTGCAAAACCAGGGCTAGTTTGGGTCAGTCTCAAAAATATGAGTCTCACAGGACTAAAGTCATCGGGGTGTGTGGGCATAATAGTCTTATGGGATCCCAAAAATAGAGTAGTACAATCTGGAGCCAAAGAAATGTCACTGAAAAATACTAATTTTGAACATGTTCTCGTGCAGTCATTTGAATAACTAGAGTAAACTCTGGGATTTCTGTATATTGGATGTTATCCTAGGTGAGACTAAAACTTCCTGTGTCTTATAACTGAGGTGTGTTCAAGGCTGGACATGCAGTTAAGTGGCAGAGTGCTTGTCCTACTATGTACAAATCCCTAGAAACACACACGCACACACGCACACATGCACACACACATGCATGGACATACACATTGATGTGTGCACAGATAATGAATAGGTGATTTCATCTTGTACCTTTGGGGAAGAGTTGGAACTTCATGATCAAGCAGAGAAGACAACACTTTAATACTTTCCATATAAATATTATCTTCTACATGGTTGCTCACCAGTTTTTTTTCTTCTCTCTTCTCTTTTCTTTTTTTTTTTTCTTTTCTTTCTTTTTTGGACATTCATTTGGTTTCTGTCAAGCTGGTTAATTGTTTTACTAAATCATCTGTAAAAGATAGCTTACCTTCTTGTTGCTAATACTTGTAAAATTCTTTTCCCAAATGAATGAGGTTTGAAAGATATACATGTTTTTAATATACCCACACAGAAGAATTCCCTACATACAGAGTGTTGAAAGTTGGTCTATTGTAGAGTACACTGACTTCCAGGCTTAGATCCAGGCTGGAGATGACCGGAACGTTCCACTGAGAACTTCACTCTTGACTCAGCTGGGATCTAAAAATCCCTCATCAAGCCAGATATTTGAAGCATTGGGCCCAGGAGACACTGAAAACACAGAAGGGTCATTTTCATAAAGATTTTAGTAAGAAACTTCAAATTATGTGTGAAAGGGGTAAAAATTCTTGTGGTATTATTCCTTGCCTGGGCCAGAAGTGGAATAGCGTGGCTCAGCTCGTTATCCCTTGCAGGCCAGCTATTCCTAATGACATTCTGAAGTTATTTCCTATAATCTGTTTTAGAATGCTTCCTACCAGGTGTCTTTTATGGAACCTACAGAACAGAACTGATCTGCTAAATTACTCTTGCTGTGCAAATATTTGACATACTAATTCATCACTCACAGCATTTAAATTTGTATTTTAGCATCATTATAAATTTAATAGAGAGAACTTTTTGCCAGTCACGAGAGAGTGTATTTCAAAGGAAAAATGTTAACCTTGAGAGGATCTTGTGGGCTAGTGTTTAAAAGCCATCAAGGCATCTGATTTCTCTCATGGATACATATTAAATGCGCACGAAGTCTGGGCTCTAAGAATGCACAGAGAAAACCATTTTTATCTGCTGTGTGAATGTGGACAGTGGGAAACAGCAGAGGACATACAGTTGAACTCCAAGCTAGTTCCAAGATGGTGATGGAGTGCTGCTTGATTCACTGATTGGAAGGAGGCAGACCCCTAATCTGATGGAGAAAAAAAAAATGTATATCCCACACTTGGAGTAAGGAGAAGTCATTAGGCCTGCTTATGATGCTGTTTTTGTAGATTTAGATCAAAGGAATAAATGAAGCCAGTAAGTGTAGCACACAGGTGAAATCCACAAAGGCGATTTAAAGAAAACACCTTGACGTTTTGTCATTCGGTGAAAGCTGCCTTCTCACCTGTTAGAGATTGGAGCAATAAGTGGAGATTTCTATCTTTTTTTTTTTTAATTCTCCCTATATTGATTTGTTATTTTATGGGCTATGAGCATGCCTTATGCCCACAGAGGTCAGAAGAGGGCATCAGATTCTCTGGGATGGGAGTTACAGGTGGTTGTGAACCACCATGTGTGCCGGGAATTGAAATCAGGTTCTTTGCAAGAGCAACAAGTGTTCCCAGCTGCTGAGCTAACTCTCCAGACCAAGCTTTTTATTTTTCGATTTGTTTTTTAAAAGGCTTCTTTTGTTGGATACAAGGAGGGCCTCTCTATTTATATGCAAGTATATTTGGTTACAACCCCAGGATTGTAATAAATGAAAATCAATCAACCAATAGATTATTTTAACAGAAGTTACCACAAAACACTATGCTTGATAATTATATGCACAATTACCATTTAAAATAAGATCAAGAAGTACGTACACAAATGTACCTTATAGTCCTATGGGACGCGGGAAAGAAATTGTATTGGTCTTAATTTGTTCACTAGTTAACAAACTGTATACTGGCCTAGATACATGCGGTGTTAGACGAGACTGAATATAAGATAGTCTGTCCTCAGGGAGCTGCATATCCAGTAGAAGCAAATTATTAAATTTTTCACGAAAAATAAATTATATGAGAGAATTGTTATTTAGTGGTTGAAAATGTGTCCCTGCCTCCAGGCTCCTGCCCCGACTTTCCTCTGTGATGGGCTGGGATGGGAGATGTCAGCCAAGTAAGTCTTTTCCTTGCTCTGGGTATTGCCAGGGTTTTATGACAGCAATGGAAAGCAAACGAAGACAGGTGGCATGCTTTTCTCAAAAGAAATTAAAGTATTAAAAAAAAAAAAAACCCAACAACAATGTCTTATCCGTTTGTCTTATCGCCAAAGGGATACGATACCAGCTAAATTTACTAAAGAAAAGAAGGACATTTTGGAATTTAGCTCAGTGATGACACTTGTCTAATGTGTAAGGACCTAAGTCCAATTCCCAAGATGGCCACAGAAAGAAACAGAACAGGGGTTGGGGAAGAAAGTAAGTAAACACGAATGTTAGCTGCATCATCTATTTAAGCTGTGGATCTCGGGATGATTATTATTACTCGTGAATAATCATCATTAATGATAATGACAAATAAAGGTGATTATCATCAGCATGCCCTAACTGTTCAAGTCACACGAGCAGAAACACCTATCCACCCTCCGTTAGAATGTTTGAGATTATAAATTCACAATTTTGTTACACAAGGGACTTGCTTCACAGCAGACAGAATGTGATCAATTAGCGATTCGATTCATTGTTTGCTAAATATAATGGAGGAATCACCTCAGTTTTTGCTAGGGCACCATGCTTTTCAGAAGTACTTTGTTTATAAAACTTGAATTACACAGACCTTCTACTCATATTCCTCTGGTACAGGACCATTTTTTACTCTGTTCAGTTTCATATGCATATTTAATTATGTGTTATTTATAGGGTTCGTATGTGCGGTGATAGTGAAAGTATTATTTAATCTCTAAGTATAGAATTGTCCTATACCAATATTTATAATTATAGTAGAGTTGACACAGTACACTTGGAGTTAGTAGAGGTGACTTTATCATGAAGCTAATGACGTTTCAAGGCCTGCGTATGGCCACAACCCAGTTTAGTGTTCTTGTGCCCATGTTGTTGGTTTGTTCCTGGGTGTGTGGAGTTAGCTTAGGGCTTCTCATACTGAAGCAGACACTCTAATATCTGTTCCCACTATAAGTCTATATTTCTAAATTTGCATGATTGCATTATTTTCCTTCCAAAAGTTTCTCCAAATTTTATGAGCTCCAGGCTTTAGAAAATGTAAGTAGCCTTGCTGAGTTGGATAATTAATTTGTCTTTATGTGTTTCTCACAAGATTTTAAGTTCTACATCAACCAGGACAAGGTTTGTGTTCTTGAGCTGTCCCTCATTTCTTCAGGAAATGCTTGGTAAAACGAATGAATCACACAGATTTGGACTTGAGTCTGGGGGCGCTTCCTTTCATTAATTCATGGGTTATCAACATCAACTCTGTCACAAAAGAGTTTCAAAAACAATCTCTGTTATTTTGTTGATTCAAAAATAAATCTTTGCTATTTTATTTTAAAAAGCAAAAAGTATCTGTAGGCAGAGTTTCAAGTTTAGTTCTCGTTCCTGTCAAAAATGTACGTTTTGCAAAATAAATAAATAAATAAATAAAATCACATTAGTTTTTTTGTTTTGTTTTGTTTTGTTTTTCCTTTAATTTTTTTCTTGGATTAGAACTGAAAGGGATTATTAATAGAACATATTCGACCAGCTTTGTAGATTCTATGAGTTCTCAAAGGCAAGACTTGAAGAAAACTGCAGTGGTCAGGGATGGCATTTTTTAAAAGTAGCCGTTTTATAGAGGACCCCTGTGCCTCACCTTCGTTTCTCAGGGTGATTACATAACTTCCTGCTCTTCTGCCAGTTGACCTATGTTGACACTTCGGTGTGTAAGCTGGTAGCTGGCAAGCCATCTATGATACCTGTTCTAGGAGCAGAACAATATATAACAAACTCATTAAAATCATGAAGTTATTTCTCTTTGAAATGTTTTGATTGAAGCTAACATTTAATATATTCTATTTAACTCGTTATTTTTGTAACATGTTTGGTCTGTGTTGTTTGCAGTTTTCTTCTTTAATGGAGACAGAGTCTCCCTCGGAAGCTCAGGCTGGCCTTAAGGCCCCTGGTGGTACTCTCATTGCCTCATCCTCCAAAGTGCGGAGATTACAAGATGAGTCATTGTCACACCTGCTTTTATAGTTTTTTAAAAAGGAATACTTGTTTTTTCAGCCCTTAAGTCAGTTCCAAGGTATTTTTAAAAACACAAAACTATTTCATTTGCTGCTTACTGACCACAGAAATGAATAATTTAAGGACAATTTTGAGGTCTTGACAAATCTCATAAATATTTTAACTCTCAAAGAAAATGACTTTTTGGTTAATCTTTCAGTTGGTTGTAAATCATGTAGTAAAATACACTCAAGAAATTAACACAAAATAACAAAGAATAAAGGCTTGAGCAATAAAATACATTAGTAAAAATGAAAATGGCTGTGCGGTGAAATTCCTGCTAATTCAGCTTTAATTGGCAATAAAACAGAATTCCAGAACCTGGGCATAGTTCTAGGGAGCAGCCTTGCAGTTCAAATGACACTCCATCATGTGTCTTGAGAGTTCTGTCAACACCTACTACTGCAATTCTTGTCTCCACTTCTCCTCTTCCATTGTCATCTAACCAAATTACAAAAAAAAAAAAAAAAAAAAAAAAAAAATCATGTAATGCTAGTTACTGCTTACATCCAAATCATATCCATTCATTTCCCACTCCCCCGGTTTCCAGGGTAACACTGCTGGTGTTTTATTCTGAAGTTACTGGGGCATCAGCCATATTTCTTGGTAAAATGGTTTGGAGGTTTGTCACCTGTCACAGTTGGTTTTATTCAAACAGAAAAATTTCAGGAAGTGTAGTCTCCTCTTATCCTCCTGGAGACACTCCGACCCTAAGAAGGTGTTTTGGGAAGTAACGTATATAGACCCCGAACTAGAGATAGAAGATGGTGTTCCTGTAGCCTTGGGTTTTGATTACCCAAGTATTTGGGAAGATCTTACGTTTATTTTTGTTGTCGTTGTTGTTGTTTTGTAATTCTGAAATGCAAGTTTGTTCTCAGTCCTTTGATTCTAGAATGCTGGTGTTTGACAACATTACATCCTCCAGATAAATACCGTCGGAAATGAAAAGAGTTTCTGCTTTCAGCGGCTTGATGCCTGGTGCTGGCTGAGCAGTGGCCTCTCCTGGGAAAGTGGAGTTATTCCAGCCGGCACTGGGGCCACTTTCCCTCCACTCTGGACAGCCGCTGCAGTGCTTTCCACAGTCATAATCTTTCCTGGGGTTCTGCTGTTTGTTTGGCACAGGGAGATTGGTGTGTGGTATTAATATGCTGGAAGGCTGTCAAGATGTCTGCACACTAGAGGTTTAAGAAGAATGATGCCAGTACTGTTGAGGTATCTTAACAAATGCACCCATTTTATGGAGTTTAATTCTTAATCCAGTGAAAATCAAATTAAAGTAGGAAAAATTATTCTTAAGACGATTTAAAATGAACATTTTGCCCATTTCCCGTCCCATCCATGTAGAAAAGGTGTACTCTAGCTTTCACCTTTATTTAAACCGTGGCAGGCAGAGAACAGAGAAAGCTGTAGACAGCAATGGGTCTGTTAGCATTAACTCCAGGAAGTGAAAAGGAAGAAGCCAAATCACTCTGAAAGTGGGATAACTGTAGAGAACATTGATCGTTGCTGTGAGCCGTTTCTCGACCACAACTCTATATGATCATAAAAGAGCAGGCTAAGTTGACCACAACTGTGGTGTGTTGGTGATAGCATCTCTTCACGGAGACCATTGCGAATCACTCCTTGGTGCGGATTGCTCTGGCCTCTGACTGCTCCTTAGAGTTCTCCACCTGGATACAGGAAAACTAGGATTCACTAGAAGCTCTCTGAAAGTCTAATGGGTGTGTGTGTGTGGGTGGGGGGTGGTGGGGGGTGCGGCATCAATGATCTAAGGATCTGGACTACATCATAGTTCTATGGTCCCAGCTCACTCCCCACTCCCGGATCTGCCCCTTAACCACACACACTTTAGACATGCTACTGTCAATGGTGACTATGGCTAATCAATTCTTTTGGAAATTTAGTCGTAGTAAGAGATGCGTGTGCTAAGAAGCTAGAGTGTTTTTTGTTTTTTTGTTTTTTGTTTTTTTTTTAAATGGAGATGGGAAATCCAATAGTCGTGCTTTTAAGAACAGGAAGGCAGACACATGCTCAAGTGGCAGATGTACGAAGTGCAAGCTGTTCATGCTTGAAGTTCACAGAAGCTTTCCTGGGTACCTCAGACTCCCTTCCACCCCAGACTGCACCTTCGCCCTTAGTGCCAGAGGGAAACTTCCCTAAAGCGAGAGAAATGAACTCTGAACCCTTCTGGGAAATAGCAACTGTTCCTCCCCCTCCCCGGGGCTCCAGGTCTCCGGAGCTTTCATTGTGGAGCAGGTACTAAGGTTGCAAACTTTTCTCCATCTTCTCCCACCCGACCCCACCACACCACGCCCCCCACACACTTTTCAAGGCTTAGATCAGCTCCGCAGCCTGCCAGAGACTGCGAGCACCAGGGTCCCTTCCTAGCCTAGCCAAACTGCTCCGTTCGGTCCGTCAGCGACTACGATAGTGTCAGCGCAGCTTCCAGCGACCCCTGTCGGGAGTTCCGGGCAGCCGCTAGGCTCGGCCTCCCCAAGCCTGGCCCGGGCTGCCAGAAGAAAGGGGCTGAGCCGCGATCGCCCAGCTCAGGCTCCTCCCGGTGGCGTGTCTGCGCCTCGGGGTGGGGGTGTGGTGGGGAAGAGGGAGGGGGCGAGGCGAGGGGAGGGTGCGAAGGAGGCGCCTGCGTCCAACCTGCGGGCAATTGAAAAAGAGCCGGCTAGGACTTCCCCAAAACTTGTGGGAACTCCGGGCCGCGCGGGCAGCAGGAGCGGAGCGCAGCGCAGCAGCGGCAGCTGCCGAGAGATGCGAACGTAGACCGGGACTGTGAGCACCTTTCCCTCTTCTGGTTGTAAGGGAGCGAGACAGGCCACCGGAGCGAGGCCACTCCAGAACCGGCAGCGGCGGGACCTGGGACACCAGAGTGTCCCCGAGACACCCCGACACGTAGCGGAGGCTCCAGGTGATCGAGTCTACGCCTCTCCTTGTAGGCGAAAGGCGACACCCCCGCGCTGCCTGGCCGCTGGTTTTTCCCTCCGGGGACAAACTTTTCTGCAAGCCCTTGGACCAAACTTGTCGCGCGTCATCTTCACCGTCGCCCACCCGGGTCTGCGTAGAGCGCTCATCTTCGGAGAGATGTCTGAGCGCAAAGAAGGCAAAGGCAAGGGGAAGGGCAAGAAGAAGGACCGGGGATCCCGCGGGAAGCCCGCGCCGGGCGAGGGCGACCCGAGCCCAGGTGAGTGCCAGCTGCTCCGCAGCTCCCAGGCGGGCACCTCGCCCAGTCCTGTGCGTCCCCGCGCAGCTCTCTTGGCGCCTGACCCGGTCCCCAAGCTGCCGTGCAGGCGCCGCCTCCACCTGGTGCCCGAGCGCTGCGTGCACCCCGAGACTGCTGGCTGTCCCTCCCGGGCCCTCCGGGTCCGCGGTGCGCCGATGCTCCCGGGCTCTGCCCCGGGCCCCCGCGTCGGTCGCGGAGCCCAGCCCCGAGTGCGGCTCCGATTGCGGGATCCCTACCGGCTGCGCGTGCCCTGCGGCCCAAGGGCTTTGCGCGGGCCCCTTCTGCCCTCTAGCGAGTGAATCAGGGACCGGCTCGGGGTCCAAGAGCCTGCGCCCCGCCGCGGGGCTACGCAGAGGGTGGTCGGGGAAAGGGTGGCGTGGGCGTTCAGGCGTCTGCGCGGTGACCGGAGGGAAGCGGTGGACAGCCGCCGTGCGAGCCTAGGATCGCCCCGATTGCGTGCGACGATAGGGAAACCTAGGGCAGCTGAGAGGGATTCCTAATGGTCAGCGAAGCACGCAGAACCCGACCTGGTGCCAAGATTCAGGTCGGCTCGGAATAAATTTGGCTTTGGCTGTTCAAGTTTTCAGGGCTATCCTGATAAAGATGGCTAGTTTAGTTTCTCAAGAGACGTCAGAAAGGAACAGTTTATCCCAATATTTGAACCCCATTGCTTGCCGGATATATATAGAATGAAAGAAGGGAGGGGGAGTTAAGGATTTTTGTTACCCGATCTTTTTAATCCACCGTAATGACAGTGCCACCCTAGATATCCCTAGGAAAGGCTATTGCACTGACTTGGTCAGAGGAGGCATGAAAAGTCGCCCGTGACCAAAACTTGTCAAAGAGTTGCTAAATAGATGCTTAAGGGGTGACCCATGAGAGGGTCTTTACCTCCCTCTGCGGTCCCCCTATGGTTGATCTGGATGCCCCGTGTCTCTTAGAGCACTCCCAACACACATATTATGAAGTACTTCTGGGAAATTAACCACACTTGTGTAGTCTGTGCCTAAAGGAGATGAGCAGAAGTATCTGCTCGGTGCAGGAAGAAAACTAACCTCGTTTTTCTTAGTACGCCCCTTGGATTCGCTCGGCGTTTCAGAACCTGGATTGTTGGCAGAGCCCCTAAGCAAGGTTTAGAACAAAACAGAAACTGAACAGAGAGAGTAATTGTTTAGCCCCTGGCCCGTTCGTTCTTGTGACTGCATAAAAGGCACTGCTGATCAGTTTCACCTTAATTACCCTGCATGAGCCTTCCTGAAGGTAGACGGATGTTTTCCTAATATTTTACTGTATATTTTGGAGATTATCTACAACATTACACTCAACAAAGTATAAAACGTGGGTCTGGATTAATGTCATCAGAGTTTGTTAAAGAGACCCAGAACCGTAAAGATATACAGAACTTTCTGTTTCTCTTGTCACCACGTGTGGCTTTTATTTACTTCACTTGTTTGCACAGGCTGCTTAAACCGGGGATTCTCAACCTGTGGGTCGCGACCCTTTCAGCAGGCTAAAGGACCCTTTCACTGGAGACTAGTAACAGTAGCGAAATTACAGATACTAAGTAGCAACGAAATAATTTTATGGTTTGGGGAACTGAATTAAAGGGTTCAAGCATTAGGAAGGGTTGAGAACTGACTTAGATGCTCTCCTGGATTAAGATGGGGTCTTGATCTGACTAGCATCCCTTTCAGTAGCAAGCTTATCTCTCAACAAGGGCTCAAGTCTACAACATACCTGAGATGTTTTAGTGAAGGCAGTGGTTCAGGTGGGGAGAGGTTAGGAGAAGTCTCAGGGCTGACTGCAGCCCTGACTCACCAGGTGGGCATCTGTCTCAGAACTACCTAATGTTCTTAGAGAAGTCTAAAGTTTCTTTGCCAGCTCCCTTGAGGATTTGAAATCCTAGTGCTGTGACTCTCACTTAACCAGACTCAATGATACTTTTTTTTTCTCATTTTCCCAGAAAAAAAAAATTGGGATGAAGTTGTCTGTGGGCTAGATTTTAGTTTGTTTCCTCTCATGATATGATTAGGGTGTGGAGTGAGGGAAACGGAGAGACACTTTGTTCCCTCCAAAGAAATTTGTACCCCCCTTTAGGATACCATCAACAGATTAAACCAGATTAAGAGCATTTATTCATTTGATTTGCAAATAGTCACCTTGAAATTTGCATTATGTAGAAATACAAGGTATTGGGTAGTCCTGCTTAGGATATGCTGTTTCTGCCTTTCCTTTGTCATCTTTCCTTCTAATGGTAAGTCCCAGTCTGATTTTCCTTATTGAAGATGAATAGCTAATAGCCCTGGGGATATGTGGGGTAAATCCACACTTGTTCTGGATCTTTCCTTTGGCCTGTGGGTCTATGGAATCACCAATAGCCTTCACATTTGCCACGTAGCCAGATTTAGGATTTAAAAGGACCACCATCTCTTTGAATTGTTCCTGGGTTGGTGACCTTCAGCGCAAAGTGTCAACCTTTCCTTAAAACAGCCTTTGAAGTGCTATGTGTGTCCTTGGTGATGCAGTGCTGAGTCTTATCACATCTACAGCAGAGATAACTGAGGGTACTTAACCCTGCTCTGTACTTTATCTTATGCATAGGTATGTTGGTGGGAACTCTTTAGGAGAAAAACACCTTTTAAACTGCTGTATTGGCAGATCTAGTTGGTGGGTCTTACTGACCTGGCTGTGTTTTCTATCTGCATTTAAAAAAAAAGTATTTATTTTTTTTACATTACACACATTGGTGTTTTGACTACATGTATGTCTATTTAAGGGTGTTGGATTCTCTGGAACAAGAGTTACAGAGAGTTGTGAGCTGCCATGTGGGTGCTGAGAATTGAACCCAGGTCCTCTGGAAGAACAGCCAATGCTCTTTCTTAACCACTCAGCCTTCTCTCCAGCCCCTCCTATCTACATTTTGATGTAATTAACAAATACTGAACTGCACACTGGTTGTAGCTGCAGATGTTCAATAGAATTATCTACTCCATGATGATGGCTGTCAGGAGTCCCATGTCCTTGAGGTCATAGATTCTTCTTTGCACAAAATAAGCAACCTCAGCAAAATCCTGGGCTTTGTGTCACAGATCCGTGTATCGAGGGTCCCATAATGTCCTGAACCTCCTGCAAGCTGGCCTTCCCAGAACCTACCTCTGATTGATTCATTCAAGTTAGCATTTTCCTCTAGAAGCCTGAATTACAAAACCAGTTTTTTTTAATTCTGTCAATTTACCAGTTGACTTGATACCTTCCTTAAGATTGCTGATAGTCTATACAGTATTCTTTCTGTTATTGTTTTGACTCTTAAATGACCTGTAATAAATCTGTTATTGTACCTGTTTCAGATCTAGAACTATTATGTGCTATTTTTTTTTTCATGCTTGATGGAAGAGGTATTTGTGAGTGGAAAACTTAAGAAACTTGTTATCCCTAATAGTTAGAATCAGGCTGTGCACGCCTCAAATGATATCATCCACCTGTTTCCTTAACTAAATGGCTCCAAAGGCTGAAGTGCCTGTAAACATTCTTGGAAATAAAGTGCCCTGTCACTAACAGGGCAGTCTGTGTTTACAGAAGGAAAAGGAATGTCCAGTGATCTGTTTCAACCTGGTTACTTGTAACTGCTTACATTATGTAATTATTAAAAACATTAAAGATTATTTACAGAACAAAATGGGACTTGTTATAAAGAAGTAAAAAAACAGGAAGAATGAGGAAAGGAAGCTTAGATACAGAATGATATAGAGAATGATAATGGTACTGGTGAGAATGAGAACATATATTGCTTATATATGCACATGTGTCTATGTATATATATATATACATGTATATATGTACTTATCAGCACATGTGTCTATATATATATGTGCTTATATATGCACATATACATGTAGATATAATATCAGAAAGTCTTGGGCCATCATGTGAACAGTAAATATATTTACAGTATCCTTTTCTATTCAGAGCAATGAAGATTACTATTCATTAATTAACAGAGATACTGTTAGTGTTCCAGGCAGTGTATTACATGCATTATATATAATATCATTTTTAAAACAGAACATATGAAAATATCCTAACATTTGGCAGAACTAAGTCCTGGCCCATAGTTCTCTAGACAGACTGGATGTAAATTCTAGCATTACCAAACACCCATTAGTTGTAAATTCATGGGAAAGTTACTTAATCTTTCTGTGCCTAAGTTTCCTTATTTTGAAAAGAGGAGATAATTCCTGACTCTCTGGAGTGTGAACAAGAAAACCCAGGAAAGCATGCTGACTATTGCCCAACAGGGAATCAGTACACAGTCAATACAAGCTTTCTTTATCAGATTACTCAAGGAAGGAATTGTTTGCAAGGATATGTGACATAATTTTCAGAATCTTCCTTTTATGGGAAGGAAAACCCAGTGGTGACCTCAGGTTAGAGTGGATATAAATATTAATATGCACTACCTGTAAAGATAGAGAAAAGTGAGTCCGTCAAGTTTCATCACTGCATACATGTATTATGAAAACATTGCAGAGCTCAATCTAAATATTGAAAGTAGACCGAGGTGCAACAGGATTTTATCTGGCAGGAAAATGTTGAGGTTTCAAGCTGCAAGATTTTGAAACCTGATTCCTTTTCTGGCAATGCTTTCAGAGTTGCTGTTCAAACCTCCTTTTGGTAGTACAGAATATATAGTCTTCTTCCTTGAGACTTGCATAAATTACAGCCACTAAAACAAATTATACATCTACATGTTCTTCGTTATCTTTATCAGGAGTGACAATCAATGTAAAATTCATACACCCTGGTGCACCTATTTTGAAATAGAAGCAAAACAAGCAATACAGTAAATACACATTTCTCAGTGTTTGCCCCCTTTCCAGTCTCACTAGAATGGTTGTAATGTCATGTTTCAAGTGTGGGGGAATAGAAATGCTTTTTACCAGACATATTACCTTTTACCAAAGAAACAAATTAAGTTGGAATTTAACAATGCTGATGGTTTACTGACGTGTATCACAAGAGAAAAAAAAATCACATCATGTTGTCAGTATTTTGGGGAGAGTTATCAAATTTGCTTCAAGGAGTGATAATTTTACTTCTCTTGATTGGTTAACCCTCAAACGCTGACCCTTGACTAATAGAAAAAGAAGAAAAAAAATAAGTTATATTATTTTTACTTTATTCTTTCCAAGTGAAAATATACTTCCTAAGTATACTGTTAATCTGCATAAAGCTAACTTTCCTTAAAGCATCAAGAGGCAATTCTGCCCATCCTAATTGGTTTTGCATCTGCGAGAGAGTTTTAATTGGCTGAAATGAAAGAACAAAAAGCGAGCTACCAAAATACCAATAGATGTCACTGTTTGTTGCTTTAGAAGATGTGAGGTGTGAGGAAAACAAAACAAAACACCACCTAGCTTAGTTCATTCTGTTTATTAAAAATGAAGCTAGTTAGTTTAAAAAACCTGTTGATTGAGGTTATACGATACTCTTTTGTTTGCAAAACTATATTTTGTTAGTGAATAATCACATATAAACCTGCTTCTTCTAAATATTAAAAATATCTTGCAAGCATGAAGACCTCAGTTTGCTCTGCAGAGTCCACATTAAAAATAAGCCTGGTGGTGTCTGCATATGAATCTTGTACTGGGGAGGTGGAGTCAGGCCAGTCCAGAGGCTTTCTGGCCAGCCAGCCTACCTGGTAAGTTCCATGCCAGTGAGAGACTGAAAAAAAATTCTGTGGCCCATGAGGACTGTCTTCTGTCCTCCCCATGCCTGCCCATGCTTGTGCATGCATCCGTGTACACACAGGAATATGAACAAGCACAAATGTCTCTGCATTAAGTTTCCCCAAGAATTCAGAATGTAGGCAGAAAGTTTGCTGATCAAGGCTTCTGGAAAACGACATAGCAAACTTATTTGAGAACTTATTTGAGAATTTTGCAGTACATTGCTTGGGTTTCTCGTGGATTTCAAACTGTTTAAGTGATGCTCATTTCTCATGTCCTCTTGATGACAGGAGTTAAGATATTACAGGTCAGACATTCTCCAGTTCCTTTCTTCCTCCTAGGAGTGACACCTTCCTCTGGCCTCCAGAGGGTGCTCCGAGAGCATTGTACTGCTATTCCCCAAAGACAACTTCTGCCTTTTCCTTTTTCAGTTTTTAACAGTATCCTGGGCAGAATGGTAAAATGAACAGTGTCTCGGTTTGATCAAAGTTAGCTGATTTGGGTAGATTTTTCTCCCCACCCCAAACTAGTCAGTAGCTCTTCCCCCTAATTAGACAGTAGCTCCAATTCCTTAAGAATTCCGATTCAGGATATTTTCAGCCATCATGATGCTGGTGCTTACCAGGATGTCTCATTTGGTCAGATTTGTGCTCATTGGCACCTTTCTCTAGAGAGCCAAGCATCTGCAGGGCCTTTCTAGGTACCCCCTGTCCAGTTAGACGCAAGTGGTCCTCATGAGGATGTTTAGTGATGTTTAACAGTTTTCACCTTGGCCTTGGACACGTGTGGGGAAGCTCCCACGCTGAACAAAAGATACTAGATTTATTTCTGTTGTTTCATCAGACACAGAGGCTGGCTGTCCCATTGAAGAATGTTTCTTTGACAAACACATTTCCCAAAACAGGTTAGAGTTTTTGCACGAATGCTGAAATGTACCAACCCATAACTCCTCTTACTTATGGGTCTCCCGCTCATGATGATTTAAAGATTTATTTATTTTGTTTTGTTTTGTTTTGTATTTCTGTGTGTTTGTGTCTGTGTATGTGAACTTGGGCGTAGGTGCCCATGGAGGCCAAGAGAGGGCATCAGGTCCCTTGGAGCAGGAATTATGGGTGTTCGTGAGCTTCCCAAAGTGAGTGTGGGGAACCAAACCCAGCAAGCTGCCTTAACCTCTGAGCCATCTCTTTAGGCTGTTCATGATTGATTCCACCCTCTGCCGGCCATATCTGTCTTGATTCCCACGTTGTATCATTTCCTTTTATAAAGTGTAATGTAGTTTACATTACTTGCTGCTGGCAAGGAAATATTACTAGGAGGTATAGCCCATGCTCTCCTACAGTGTTCCAATGCTTTCCAGCTCCCAGCTTCAATAGGAAGGCAGCTGACTGTGCCGGCAGCTGTCGACATTTACAGTAATGATGTTGGAGTCAGGGAATTCTATTAGGCTGAACCATACGAAATTGTCGGTTTTATAGGTCATGCATGGCTGATTACCCCACATGTCAGAGTTCAATATCAGATTTTTTTTTTCTCTTAGTAATTTGACTTTTATGCTTTATATATTATTTTAAATAATGTGGTGATAATGATAACTTTGGAAGTATCTTAGAAGTTTTAGTTATGAAATCAGATTAAAGTCATGCATGAAAGCTACACGAGGGGATAACTGAAGAAGTAGCATTTCGGCAGTTGGTAGGTTAGTCTCCTCAGATAGTCACAGAGGATGAAGCCACTGTAACATTGCAGGGCTGAACAACTAGCAGTTTTTACACAGAGAAAAAAGGTGACAATTTTGACAGGGAAGTAAGTCTTGTTTACCTTAGTATAATTTTTCATGCTCTTATACTATATCTTAATCACCAAGTTTCTACAGAGAAGTACTCCAGGTGTGATTAGGGAACATTGATAACTGGAAAACAAACAAACAAACACTATGAAACCATTCATCCTAACACTGCCTTTATTTATTTATTTATTTATTTATTTATTTATTTATTTATGGTTAGACATGGTATTTCTGTGTAGTGCTATCTGGCCTGGACTTGGTGAGTAGACCAGGTTAGCCTCAAATTCATACAGATGACCTGGATCTTCTCTTTCAGTACTAGGGAATAAGGGTAGGGTGGGCTTGGGTCATCTCACTTTTACAGTATTCCACCAGATTGGGTTTTCTTATACTATCAAGTATTTATGTGTTTCCTGATGTTTCTAGATATTTATACATCATTTAAAATGTATTTATTCAATCTTATGTGTATATGTGTATACCTGATGGTGTGAATGTTCATCCCAAGTATGGAGGAGATTTTTAGAGGTTAGAAGAGACATCAAATCTCCTGGAACTGGAGTTACAGAAAGTTCTGCGCCGCCAGGTGGGTGCTGCAAAGTGAACCTGGGTCCTCTGTAAGAACAAAACCTGGGCTCTTAACCACTGAACCATCTCATATTTTTATAAGATGGTTATGTTTATAAATTGAACATTCAGATAAAGCCTATTTTAAAAATTCACTTTTTTTGATTGCAAGTCATCATGTCCCAACTTTAGAGTCTAAAGTTACAGTTATAAAGTACAACACAATATCTTTAGTTATTCCACAATGAGTCTAAAGCCAGTCATTACATGGGATGTCTCCATTCTACTTTGAGAGGTTGGGCTAGAGCTCAGTGTAGAGTACTCACCTGAATTCCAATTTTGAGTTTTGTTCAAATAAGTGCAATTTAAAAAATAGTGAAATGTTTTGAATATCAATTCTCTTCAAGAACTCACAAATTGAAAGTTGAAATTTCTACACAATAACTTTTGTAACTTAAATGTTTCAATTTGGCTTAATATAAAATTTGAGTATTAAATTATTTTTAGAAAAAATTTCATGCTCATAGAAAGGGTTTATTTTTATTCTGTGTGTGTGTGTGTGTGTGTGTGTGTGTGTGTGTGAGTGCCTGCATGGATGTATGTGTACCGCATGCATACCTGATGCCTCTGGAGGACAGAAGAGGCTGTTGGAGCCTTTGGATCCAGAGTTACAGGTAGTTTTAAGCTACCTGATGTGGGTGCTGGAAACTGAACCTGGGTCCTCTATAAAAACAGCAAGTGCTCTTGAGCACTGAGCATCCCTCCAGCCTAACCCTTTTAAAAAGTCTCCACAGGAAGAATGCCACACATTTAAGGTTTAAGGAAGCCAGTCAAAATCTTGCCCAGTCCCAAACTTGGTACATCTCAGTGACATTCTATGTGGTTAGAATGAATAGTCTGGAGTCTTGGAGCTTAGTGTTGTACAGCTCAGTATCAATTATATTCTTATTCAATCATCCTACACACAAGAAGAAGAGGAAGAGAAGGAGGAGGAAGAAGAGGAAGAGAAGAGAAGGAGGAGGAAGAAGAGGAAGAGAAGAGAAGGAGGAGGAAGAAGAGGAAGAGAAGAGAAGGAGGAGGAAGAGGATGAGGATGAGGAGGAAGCAACAATGATAACAACAACAATGACAACTTGGAGAGTCGAAAAAAGTACCTTTTTATCCTCGTTCTCCTGAGTTAATTAGAATGAAGGGATGCTTTTTTTTTTTTTTTTAAATCTCCCAATTTTACATTTGAAAATGTTTGTTTAACTTAACTGTTGCATATGTCATTTATTTCAGAATTTTCCCTTGACTGTAGTTATAAGAAACTGCAGCTCATGTGTGTAAGGTCACAAGAAAGGCATCCAGAGTCAAAGAATAGGAGGTGTCAGATGAAAGGTATTTAATAGAAAACTGTCATTCACAACAAGAGCACTTTCTTTTATTGAAACCGTGCATGTGCTGGTTATGTACTGTTACATTCAATTCTTTGTCTTTTCAAGTCTGTCTGTACTTGGAAAGTTTTCTAGTTACCACTGAGCATGTCCATTCTTCCTCCCTTTCTGCGTTCTTTAGCCTTTCTTTTACCTATCCATGAGGACAATGCATGGGTAGTTACCTTCTTTAATAGTAACTGATGTAATTTCAGCGTCAAAATAAGATATTTTAGATGCAGCACCATACTATTTCATACCCACTGCGTGATAATTTGTATAAAGTTCAACAGAGTTACAATATTTTTTTTTATCAGTCTCTCCCTTTTTTTTCTTCATTATCTCTCCACTTCTAACCTGGTGGGTTTACTTTCTTGGTATGAGTTAATACTACATTAAGGATTTGTGGGTAATAAGTATAAGGGTTGTATGTCTGCGTTTTTATTCTTTCATGCAGATTTCTGGTTACTAGCCATTTGTAAGCTCAGTTGGGGATCAATATGAGGCTGCAACATGAACCTGTTAGTTAGTCAATCAACAGTTCACAAGGAATCCAGGACAGGACATTTAAAATCATAATTGAATGGCTCTTGCAAGCCTGTATGATGTTTATGCTAACTAACATAGTTTTATATCTCTCAGTCCATTAGTCTGAAGTATGGGTGATAGTGTTTTACATCCATTTATTTATTCATGTGCACATGTATGTGCATGTGTGTATGTTGGAAGTTGTGAATGAACACTTGACACCTTGTATGGAGTGGGCAGGGGACAACTGGCTCCCTCTCCATCACCTGGGATCTAGTGATCTAACTGCTGTAGTTAGGCAGGGCAGCCAGCGCCTTTTTCCAGGGGAGCCATCTTGCAGGTTTCTATACTTTGAATTCACATTTCCATGTTCTGTGAGGTGTTGATAGAATGAAATCCCCCTAAAGTAATATGCTTGGATTCACATGCTGGTGTCACCACCCCCACTTGTGACAGTTGATCCAGTCTTGTCCACGCAGGGACGATATTGATCAGTATCTTGTATCAGTCTAGAGCCAAGCAGGTCTTTGTCTTCTTCCAAGCTTGTCTGTCCTTGTCACCTTAAAGTAAAGCCCTCTTACCTGAAGGTGTCCACTAATATGCACAGTCTAAATAAAACGACCTTGCAATGTTCCTGTGTGTGTGAATGTGTACACAGACACACATAGTGCTGGAAATCATACTCAGGGCCATGAACATGTTACTTAGGAATCATTCTGCTCATCCATGTTGCATTTGGAGATTTGCCGTATCCCTGACAAGTCTTGTCTTTGCATCCAACCTGGTGACATAGGCCTACCACCCCAGTTACTCAGGAAGCTGAGGCGGGAGGAAGGCATATTAAAGATCTGCCTGACCTACAGAGTGAGTTTAAAGCCCACTTAGACCTTTTCTCAAAGTTAAAAGTAAAAAGGAGACTGGGGACAGAGTGCTGTGGTGGAACGCTTGGCTTATGTGCACAAAGCTCGGGTTCCCCAGTACACTCCCCAACCCCTAAATGTGTCCGTCTTTGTATACAGTGCATTTCAGAGCAATGCCTCATGAAATACTGACTTTGTACAGTACCCATCAGATGTTTCTGTGACACATCAGTGGTTGTGTGGCTTGGAGACTGACATTAGTTTTAGAAAAAAGAAATACTGGTTTAATCCTGACTGTGATGGGGATTTTATTGACCATTAAAACAGAACAGTGATTGTTAATGGACAAGGTCCTGGCTCTCTCTGATTGCTTGGTGTGAGTCCAGACATAACTATTCCATACCATGACTTGGGCACCACTCTCCACATTTGCTCATGTGGACAGTAATCTATGAGATCCATATTCCAGTCCTGGGGTGAATATTTTATATTGTGCTTGCTGTAGAACCAAGATTACAATGTCAGTTTTATTTAAAATACCAATTTTATTAATAAAAATATACTAAATATTTTTTCAATCTCTTTTCCTCTAACGTTGTGCTCTTACTTCATGCAGTTACCAGTGTTTAAGCCCATAGGAGTGTTAACTTTATTAACACTGTCTGTCTTTTTACTGGGTCTTAGGCATAGAGGTTCTTGGTAAGTAATTGTGCTAGCACCATTCATGAAATGTATTTTTGGAACACTGGTGAAGGTGTTATATAAATATATAATACATTCATACAAAGAATAGCTAGGGCTTCTTAATTTGAGATATTGTATAAACTTTAGGATGCATAGATACATTCCTTTACAGGCAGTAAAGGAACAAGTAGTTGGTGTTGTCTTAATATATTAGTCCTGTATTGCATGCTACTGAATTTTACTTCATTATCTAACCATTTGTGAACTTCGTACATGAGCACCCTCTCCACATAATTCCTGCCCTCCATCTGAACCTCCAGATCCTCCCTTGTTTCACCTCTTCTCAATTCATCATTGCTTCTTTCATTATTGTTATGTGTAAATGTATATATACAGATATATGTATGCACACACACAGGTACACACCCATATATATCTAGATCTATCTGCCTATCTATATCTGTCTGTCTGTCTGTGTATCTATCTCTGTATCTCTGTATCTATCTATCTATCTATCTATCTGTCTATCACACACACACACACACACACACACACACACACACACTAGTCCATTTGATGCTGTTAATATGGACATGTATCCACAGCTGACCAGTTAAGATTATATAACCTATACAAGATTTTGTTCCCGAGGGAAACTGGTTGTCACTCTAGCAGCCAGGGACTCCCTATAGCTGGTCATCTTGTTTGTGCGTCTTAAATGTATATACTCGTATTCTCAATCTTTCAAAACATCTGATTATTACTCTTTTAAAAATAATACTTCCATTCATAACTTTCTTTGGTTTGAAATTTAGGATAGTGTTTGAGTGACTGTCTTGCACGCAGTGCCTAGTACTGTACTCTGTGCATGAGTTTGCAAAGTAAATGAATGAAACCAATATATATGATTTTATATACATTTCTGTATGTATTATATATGTTATATGTTATATATACATACACATACATGTATGTATATATTACTGTAGCCTATTTCCAGAAACATAAGAATAAATGATTATATTCTATGAATTGATTTGATAGTCATTTTATTGTATTAAGAGACATTGTATATTCATTGTCTGAAGATTTTCATTAGTGTAAAGTAGATCGTAATTTTGTGCATATTCATCAGATCTGCTTTATATTATTTTAGTACCTTCTGTATTCTCTGCCAACAGTGAAATAGAAATATATTGATATTAAGGATGGCATTTCACTGTCAAAAGTTTTGATTCAGTCTCCACTCAGAAGTTTTATTTTTAATTTTTGGTTTATTTGTGAGATTATATTTTAATTACTACATTTCTCTCTTCTCTTTCCTCCCTCCAAACCCTCCCATATCCCCCTTTCCACTCTCCTTCAAATGTGTGGCCTCTTTTCCCTCACCAATTATTATTGCATGCATGTATTTTTTGTAATAACTAAGAAAGGGAGGGTCCACTTTGAGGCCCCTGAGATGGTAGATTTTTATGAACAGCTATAATTTCAGTAATACCAAAAGTTATTACCGTCTATTTCTAGGAGAAAATATTGAAGGTCTATATATTGTCCTCAGAAGGATTAGATCAAATACAGAAAATAGATTGTGATTATGACTTGTAGTGAGGTCACCTTGCCCTGGACTTGGACTTTTCCCTGGGGAAACTTGTGTGTATTATTCACTTTGGAAAAGAATTATACTTATAGGAATTATGGAAATGAGCTGGTGGGTTTGTCAGGAGAAAACCAATTATTTGAATACTGAGTTGAATGGAAAATGAAATACATGTTTTTCCATATATTAAATTCAATAGGAACAGGAGACTTATGTCCTGAGGGTTTGATTTTTTTTAAGCAGGTTGATTACATTGTGTGTTCCCAGTTGTCTTCAATCTGACAGAGAGAGAGTATCCGTAGAAAATAATTACTCTATTTTTGATATTTTGGGGAGAAATAGTATATTTTAAGTGTTCTATATATTATATTTACTGTCCATCAAAAGAGATCATGGTCCATTTCTACAAGGTAAGAGAGACAAGGGCCATCTCCTCTCTCAGGGAATGGGAAGAAGCTAAGGGAGGGGGGAATAGAATGCCCGGTTCATGGTCTCCAGATCTGATGGATATACGACCTTCTGTGGGGTAGATAAGGGCAAGAGCACGTGACTTCCCACAGTGTCCCACTTAGGAAGACAAACGGAGCCTTAGATCTTCACCAATTTCCTCTTCATGAAAGCCCGACTTCTGCTTTTTGAGAAAGAGGCCACGTTCTATATAATGAAAAGCGTTTTCAGTGTTGACTCCATTCTTTCTCATGCACAGTGACAGAAAGAGGAGAAAACCACTAATCGCAGAATAAAACTTTGTAATCTGGGCATGGCACTCTACAGAGACAGAGGCCACTGGCCCTGGTCTTGCAGGACATGGATTAAGACATGCTGTTTAGGAAAACTTCAAGGTGCCTGTGCCTCTGACATGAGAGGAAGAAGAAGACAGATGCCTGGAGACTCATTGTTGTATCATTTCATATAGGAGATCTTTTAAAATTACTGACAACTTTTAACACAGAAAAAGTTGCCACTCGCGCATGCGCGGTTCCATAGCCAAGTGCAGTAGCATCTCTTGCTCCAGACAGATGAATCAGGAAAACAGTTCATCCTCCTAAGTTGTCTCACAAGTCTCATAAGAGAGATAACTTTGAAAGATCCCCAATGTTTGGCTGGTATTTTTAATGTTAGCTAACTATAAAAAATTTCCCATAGACATCTCTAGGAATCTAGTGCTTGGGTATGCACGGAACAGGTCTTTGTTGGACAAATCATTGTCCTAGGTCAGGGCACATTGGTCACTTAAAGCTTCTTCTTTTTTTTTTAATCACTGATGGCTTTATGAAAAAAAATTTTTTACATTTGTTTTGAGAAACAAAAAAAATGTGAAATAATCACATGTTGATTGTGTGGTTTAGGTTCTAAGTATCAAGTTTGCCCATGCTTAAACAAGTGGTTCCGTAGTTTTTATGGCCATAAGTTTTCTTTGCACTTATTTTCACTAGGGCTGAAAGTTTAGTGTTATGATAGAATAAATACTAATATAAATAAATAAATAATAGATAAAGTTATGATAGAATGCAGAGTTCCCCGGATTTGCTCCCAGTACCTCAAAACAAGAGCATTAATAATCACGATTAACAGTTATAATTGACCAGAGCTACTTTCTGAGGTGGTAGATTTACTTCTCTGTAGGATGACTTCTTATAATTTAATTGTTGCGCTTGTATGAATTCTGAACTATTAACAAATTAACACATGTAAATAACGTATCATTCCTAGCTAGAAGAATTTTCGAGTGGTTTTAGGAACATATGTTAGTATCTTATATCTCTCTCCACCATTTTAGTGGATGCTGCTATTTCCCTAGAGGTAACTTATACAATATGATGTCACCGGAGGCCAGTATGAATCTGGGGACATACTCCAGAGTGTAGAAGTGTTAGTGACATGTTTAGAGCTGTCAGTTGTGACAGCAGATTGGCTATTGTATCATTCTAGAAAATGTCAGTGCAGGTCACCAGGCCCTAAACTGACCAGTCATTATTTTTGTAGCTTAAAGTTTCAAAATTTATTTTGAAACTCTCAGGATGTATTAATCAGTGCTTAATGACTTTGCCCAAGGAATAGGAATTAGAGGGTTTTTTTTCCAGTCTAAAAGTCTTACTTATCATGAAATATTTTTCTTCCATTTTGTCTTAAGCATTTAGAGGCAGCTAAGAGGTAGACAGATTTAGTGTAAGGATTACTTTGACCATTGTCTGCACATAAGGTTTTCTATGTTATTACTTTTTCATATAGCTATATAACAGTTATTCCAAGCAAATGAAGTAATTTTCATATTAAAATCTGCCTGGTAGAGTTAATGGATGGCAATTGTGAACTTGACACTGCTGGTAAGAAAGAGCCTCAACTGAAGAATTGCTTCCCTTGGATTGGTCTGTGAGCCTGTCCATCAGGCAGTTTCTTAATTAATTAAGGAAGGCCCAGCACAGTGTAGCAGTCATCCTGGGCAGGTGGGTCTGGACTGTATAAGAACTCAGCCTAAGCTTTCATCATAGAGGGCAGACCAGTAAGCAATGTTTCTCCATGGACTCTATTAAGTTCCTGCCTCCAGGCTGACTTGGTGTTCCCTGATGATGAACGATAACCCATAATGCAAATAGGCCCTTTCCTGCCCTAGTTGATTTTGATCATGGCTCTTTTACATCAATAGAAAAGGAAACTTGCACACTACTTAAACATGAAGTTTCTATGTATGCCATCAGTCTCGAGTGTTAGTACTGGATGGTAACTTAAGTGATCATCAGTTTGTGTGATGACGACAACCACGACGATTATTATCTTTTTAGATGAAGGAAACCTTTGGGCACAAGAACATGGGTTCCAGAATTAGAACCCAGATCTTTGGATTTCAGTATAGAGATTTTAATTATTATAATGTTATGGTTTTTAAAATCTAAGGTTAATTCTGGATATGACCTCACTTTCTAGGACCTTGGGCCTATTAGGCTTTTAGAAAGAGACACAGATTTCTGTGTCGTTAAGTAACATCTTGGGAAACATCACTGATATGATTTTACTTCAATACCAGCCATAAGTGTAAGTCAACCACACCTTTGTATCATCATGTTCCTTATTACAGTTTCTTACACAATACGGTGAGTTCCTTCTGAAAAGATGGCCACTGAAGTCGTAATGTCATAACATGGAAGATGATGGTATTAGCTTACGAATGGGCTTCCTCTGTGCAGTGAGTGTGAGACGCCACAGTGCTCCGAAAGCCCTTCATGCAGGAGACCCTCAGACTCAGAGAGAGATGTCTGGGTTTGTTATAGATGCTCTTCTTCAGAAACAGTATTCTCATCCAAAAAAAAAAAAAAAAAAAAAAAAAAAAAAAAAAAAAAAAAAAAAAGGCCAAGAACCTTTCTACCTCGGCAGCTGCTGAGACACTGAGTCACCCTTGGGAACATTAGCTAGTGACCAGCCACTGATGGATGTATCATTTACTACCAACAGCCAGAGGGCAGATACCTTGTACTCTATTACTGGTTTTGTAGAGTAAAAGTTCAGTTTTTCACTGGAGGGGGGGATTTATTATTTATTTAAGTGGTTATGTTGTTACTGCTACCACTATTTCTATTACCATTATTACTATTACTGGAAAAACTTAGTAAGGATGAGAGAAGCGATACATTTTTTTTATTGCACAATTTATTTACTTCTGGTCATTTGGATTTGGCTTGACATACCAAAACTAAAGAAGCCTTGGCATATTGTAGGCTTTGTCTGGGCCTCAAATGGAATTTTCCCAAAGAATGGAGGGAATAAGTCTTCAGATTGGAGCTTCACCGGAGCCTGGCACTCTGTGGGTTGTAGCACAGGGAGGAGCTTTGCCTTGAGGATAATGCAGCTCCTTTGAGGCTAGTAGAGACACATAAGGTTTGCTGACTCACACTCAGCCGGCTTCATTAGTGAGAAAATTAAACACTGGCTGGAGAGGGACGGAAGGAAGAGTTCACTGGGACTGCATCCAAGGAACTGCGAGGACAGCAACTGCTTCCCAAACTAGCATGGGGTGGAAGCATTTCTGGGTCAGACACAGGAAGTGCCTCTGGAGCTGGGTGGCTAGCACTAGAGGGTGAAAGCCTTGTCAGTGAGTGCGAGTGTATGAACGTGCTCACACGAGTGTGTATGTGTGTGTGTGTATGAGTACATGTATCTCTGTGTGTATGTACATGTGTGTGCATGTGTGTCTGTGTGTGCATGGGTTTGTGTGTGTGTGTTTGACAGAGACATAGAGAGATAAAGACAGATAGACACATAGAGAGACAGACAGAAAGAAAGAAAAGAAAGAAAGAAAGAAAGAAAGAAAGAAAGAAAGAAAGAAAGAGAGAGAAAGAGATCCATAAACAACCTTCTTCTTGGAGGATGAGGGGTAGGAGCCTTGGTCAAGGAGGCACCTGTGCTGGCACAGATAGGACATGGTTCTAGGCGGCAGTTAAGAGGGATTATGTTTCTGTGACTTTAGCCATCATTTATGCATTTAGGCATTGTTCTCTTCTCTAGTAACCAACAAATAAAAATTTTTGGTATAGCAGAATCTGCTTTTAGTAGGTCAGTAGTCTCTAGTCTCGTGTGCTATGCTCCTGGGACATTGTGACCTGGGGTCTTTGGTGGTTAGCATCTTTTTGGGATACTAGGGTTAGTTGGAAATGTCTGCTCTAAAGATCTAGGCAGACAAGAAATTGGTGTGGTAGGGGAAAAACAGTCTATCTCCCATGGAAAAACTATTGGTGAGTGATACAGTGATGGCGTGTAATTCATCGTAGGGACCACTTTGGTTATTGATGTATGTAAATAACTTAGAGGAAAATGGAAAAGTCGTGTCGCTAGTATACCATAAAGTATATATACTATACGATTCAGAAGGCATTATAGAGAAGTTCTCCATGGAAATTGGGTACTGCCTGTGAATTGTAGCTCCTTAGCAACCCTTGACTTTACTGCCCTTTACTTATTCCTTCCAAGCATGTTATAGAGATAGAACTTTATGGAATTTATGCCCTACTGAACCCTGGGAATACATGGAGAAGTAAAAACTATAGGTCAGGAAGTATCTTTGTTGAACTATGTTTTAGTAGTAATTAGTTTTGTAATGATGGTACTAGAATTCAACTCTGATATATAACAGCTGTGTCCTTTAACTCAGAATCTCATCCTATGACCCAAGAAAGTAAGTATCTGAGATTTCTTTTCTGTCCTGTCCTGTCCTTTTCTTCCTTTCTTCTTTTCTTGTCTTTCTTTCTTCCTTTTTCTTTCTTTCTTCTTCCTTCCTTCCTTCCTTCCTTCCTTCCTTCCTTCCTTCCTTCCCTCCTTCCTCCCCCTTCATAGCTTTCTAATCCTCTTATTTTTGTTTGAGGCTCAGTGCTTGAATTCCCTAAGCAGGTGAGATTCCCTCTGCCTCTACCTCCAAAGTACTGGTAGGTGTGTGCCCTATTCCTGCTAGCTTTGAAATTCTTAATATAAATAACCACCCTTAGTTACTTATTATCTTAAGTATAGGCTACTTATCCTTAATTTCTACATGTCTCCTCCCTTTACTTTTACATAGGCTCTGTTTATTTTTCCAGAGAGGTTCCCCTTCATGGTGGACATATTCTTTTCACCCTTTTGACATTTTAGGTTTTCTTACTGTGCTGGGGACATCAGGCCATTTCTCCCCTCCTGAGCTTTGGCACAGCCCCTGTTGATCATCTTAACTGAGCAAACACAGTATCTAGCTGATGTACAATACCCTATCTTTCATATGTAGTAACTGGGTTGTTATCAAGCATGTTAATGAAAGGACACCTGTTCAGAATTTCATTAATAATCTCCCCCATGCATCTGTTCTCCTATTGATAAAGCAGGTATTTCATATGACAAGCTGCAGACCGTTGGTTAAGTAAAACAGGCCATGTATTAGTGCTTTTTAGCTTTTAGTGATATATGGGAAGTTTATTTGTTTCCACCTTTTCTTTTGGTAGGGCTTGAAGGGAACATAGGGCCTTGTGCATGCTAGGCATTGCTCCACCACAGAGCTACATCTAGCCCTGAGCAGCCATTTTGATTGCTTTTCTTTTATATATAAAAATATCATTGAGTGTCCTTACTCCAGAGCATAAGATGCCCAATGTCATCACAATCCTAATTAATAAGATGTAGGATATAAATCAAACATCAAAGGAGAACCAAAAAGACATTGACCTACACACACACACACACACACACACACACACACACACACACACACACAAATGATCAAGAATCAGGTGCTTCCTCAGTGACCCAGAGATATATTTAGGTGCTGCAACTCCATCTCCATTTGTCACTGGGAAAGAATCAATTCTACTTTTTCCTTTCTTTCCCTGTGGCCCAGATCCAGGAAGGTATTTTAATTGATTGGTGGGAAGATTTTTAACACAGACAGAACTTACAAGGTAAGTGCCATTATTTCTAGTACAGTGGCTTTACCACATTATTGGGTAATAAAGCTAAGAGCTGCTGAAGGTTTCAGAATTATTTTCAGAAATTTATCTCCTCTTTATTGCCATTACCTTGAGAAAGAGTTCAGACAAAGGACTTAGTCAGCATGCAATTATGGTATTAAGTACCACATAGAGCTTGGTCTAGAACTGAGATGAGGCTTTTTGCCACTGTGCTTTCCTAATCAGAAGCCATTGAGAAGTCAGCTGTGGGTCTGGCCACCACTCTTTGAAGGTAACCTGCCTTTCTTCTCTGGGAGCGTCTCAGTCTCTGACCTCTCGGCTCCCAGCCCTGCAGTTTCGCTATGATGTGTTTAGGTGTGGGTTCCTTTCTCTTGACTTACTTGGGATCACCACCAGGCTTCCTGGACATTTAAGTTCGCTTCATTCTGGAAAGTTCTCATCCATTTTTCTTCACAGATTTTCTGTATCTCATTCTCTCTGACACTTGAACTAAAAGCGCACTGGGCTGCCTTACTCTGATCACTAGGTTTTATTGTTAACTTTGTTGTTGTTACTTGTTTTTGTTTTTTTTTAATAACCTTTCCTGCAAATTTGCCAGTATTCCTCTGATTCTCTTGTTCCTTCTGATCTGTCCTCTCCACTCAGTCTGTCTACACAGTCTGTTGCTAAGAGTCCATCAAGTTCTTCATTTTAATTATAGCTTCCCCTTCACCTCTTTTCTTTTAAAAAGGTTTTATTTTATTATATTTATGTCTATGAGTGTGTGTGAGCATGTACTTGCATGTTCCTTCAGAGGTCAGAAGAGAGTGTTGAATAGCCTGATGCTGTAGATGGTTGTAAGCCACATTGGTTGTATCTATAGATGGTTGTAAGCCACATTGGTTCTGGGAACCTCACTCTGGGGTCTTCTGCAAGAACAATGTGCTCTCTTAACTGCTGAGCCATCTCCATGTCCCCAACCCCCTCATCCACTTCCAGATGTTTTGTTTGAATTTTTTCAAATCATGTATATTTACGTTTTGTTTTCCTGCTATCTAGAAAGATTTGTTTTCTTATTTATTTTTGCACATTAAACAGAACTCTTCGATGTTTCCTTGTGATTTTTAGCCTGTGGTGGTTCTCACTCTCTCCTTGCTTCCTTCTTGTATGTGTTTTTGACTCTACTGGTCATTTCTCTTTAAAAATTGTCAACCTTCTTTAAGTCAATAGAGTAAAGGTGCATTTCTTCTACAGTTGGTATTGTTATTGCTGGTCACTCACAAGTCAATAGTTGGAGCTTCTATATCTACTGAAAATGCTTACTTAGGTTTGCAAGACTGATCTGTGGTATAGACATTCTCTTGGATCCATGGTCAGGAAAATTTGTTTCATTCTCTGGAGCTGGAAGATGGATAGGCTTAGTCTTGGTTACCTGTGGATACAGCTTTGTCTGAGTTCTGTACAGATATAGGCCTTGGGGATTCCAACTTATAATACTCTTTAAGACTCTTCTCTTTAGTTATGTATCCTAGTCCTTCACTTTCATCTCATTCCCTAGGATCAGATGTCCTTAAAGAAGTCTTGGCTGCATGGCTAGTCATGTAGCTTGGTCATAGAGTGCTCTTCTGTTGTGCACAAGACCCTCGGTTCAATTCTTAGCACTGAGAAATAGGCTACATGATCTAGCTATTTTGCTTATGTCTTTAAAATTCAGCATTTTCCTCAAAATGTGTTCCTAGAGTTCTCTATCCAGTCAAATATTTTCAAGGTGATATTTATTATATTTAATTTCATTAGTTCTTTCCAGAAGATTATTATGAAAAACTTACGTTTGATTACAAGAGGGATAATTCATGGCTAAGAGGCTGGCCCTTTTTGCACTCTTAATGCCTCCAAAAAGATCTGCTGACCTGAAGAATATTCATGTGAGGGGCTTCCAGAAGGTGGAATTTTGAGGAAGAATTGACTAGCATTTGTTCTTTGGATAAGCAAGGTCAATTTTGAGAAAAAGATCTCTAAGGAATATCTCTAGTGGAAATAGGTATGAAGTTCGGAAGCCAAAGGTTAATCCTGAAAATATCAACAAAATATGTGTAAAACGTGGCTCAAAATATAATTTAAAGTTAGGCATAGTGTTACACATGTGCCATGCCAGCCCTTGGGAGGCTGAGTCAGGAAGGTTGCTGCATGTTTAAGACAAGCTTGCACCACAGGGTAAGTTTCAGGCCAGCTGGGCTACATAGTAAGACTTTATCTAGAAACCAAGTAAATAAAATGAAATTGCCAAACAGACAATGCAAACATATCCTTGGGTTTCCACCCCTTTTCGAGAGAAAGGGCAGTGTTTTCTCAGTGGTCAGCAGGACCTGGCAGTAAATCCCATGATCTAAATGATAGGAGAGAAGGAAGGAAGAGGATATCAAGTACAAGGTTTTCCAGAGCAGCTTAGTGAGACCCCTGTTTAAAAATAATAGAAGGAAAAAGGCTGAAGATATTTAGAGTGAGCATCTAATCCAGGACACATGAGGCCTGCGGTATTTTAATGCTTGGCCACCATGGAGTGGAACTGTTTGAAAAGATTAGAAGGATTAGGAGGTGTGGCCTGGCTGTAGGAAGTGTGTCACTGGGGGGTGGGCTTTAAAGTCTCAAAAGCCCATGCCAGGCTCACTATCTCTTTGGGCCTGTGGATCAGAATGTAGCTCTCAGCGACTGCTCCAGTGCCTTGTGTTCCACCAGGTTCCTTGCCATGATGTTAATGGACTAAACCTCTAAAACTGTAAGCCAACCCCCAATTAAATGCTTTACTTTATAAGGATTGGCATGGTCGTGGTGTCTCACAGCAATTGACCAGTGACTAAGAATAAGCCTTAGAATCAGTCTCCAGAATCTCCCTTGCCTTTCCAATCCTTAGTTTTAAAGAGAAAATATGACGTAAGGTCATATGATTTGACTACATTTTCTAACAGGATGGGGCCAGGCTCCTGTGCATCCACTATCTGCTGCCACAGTTTTTCCACAGACAGGCCTGATGCTCTGCTTTCTGTTTAACCCATGACTTGCAAACTTAGATATCCCTTGGTTCAAAACCTGCATCCAATGCTGTGTGGCACTCATAGGTGGTTGTTTTTACACAGCAGTGCCTTTATGTCAGGTCATTGTCCTGGCAAATATATCCCTGCTGTTTCTTTGTGGCATGTGTTCCACACAGACCTGTGAAGAAATTGACATTCAGGTTGAGTTGGCCATGAATGTTCTTGCTGCTGCTGGAGTTCTGGCTGGGGAAATAGATCCTCTGAAGGGGTGGGGGGTGGGGGGTGGGGAGCAAGAACAGCTGTGGGGCCCAGAGAAATGTTGAACCCAAGTAATCATATTTGGCAGGTCAAAGGTAAGCTTCAGCCTGCTGGGATTTAGACTATATCCTGGGCTAAAGTAGTGTTAAAATTAACTCCAGGTGTTTCTGTTTGTCCTAATGTTGGAGTATTATTAAAGCAAAAAATATAATGTGTTTGAGGATATGAGTGGGAGGGAATCAGTGCTGCCTGCTCACTCGGGAATCCCTTGCTTATAAAAGCGCTTGTTCTCTCTTGTTAGTTGTTCTTGCTTGTTTAAAATCACCCTCCATCTCCAAGAGCTTCCTTCACTCCACCTGTTTCTTACAAGGGAGCTGTTATCGCCTCTGTCTTCAAAAGACTGCTAACTCACTGACTGCCTTTGAGCATGGAGTCCGGACTTCGCCATCGGTGTAGCCACACATTCCTAAGTGAGTTTGTAGATGAAGAAGCTCTGAGTCTTGGCCCTTAGTTTGAAAACCTCAGCTATTTCCAAGGGACTGGTGGTAAGAATACACCTAAGCCTTAACGGTGGGTGTTAGAACACCTGTTTTAGAGGAGCCGCTTCTACTGGTGGTGAAGGGACAAGAGTGGTTGTTATTAAAGAGCCTTGTAGGGCAGAAGTTCTCAAACTGTGGATCTCAGTCCCTTCAGAGGTCACATATCAGATACCCTGCATATCAGATATTTATATTGTGATTCATAACAGTACCAAAAAAGTTATGAAGAAGTAATGAAATAATTTTATGGTTGGGGGTCATTATAACCCTAGGAGCTGTATTAAGGGTTCAAGGCATTAGGAAAGTTGAGAACCATTGTTGTAGGGGGAAGTTGCTCTATATGTGTTTCCTCAAGTAGTAAAGAAACCTTGGACCAGAATCTCTAGGGTAGCTTACATCTTTTTTGACTTGGAGTCATTCTGCTTGGCAACCTACAATTGTCCCATGCCAGAGCAGTCTTTGTCTTTCTCTTCCCATTTCTACCTCTTATTCTTATCCTTGTACAAATGCCAACCTAAGTTGTTGTCTTCTACTTGGGAAGCTGGTGATCGTGTTTATTGTTTGCCCAGGAACAAGTTTCTCACTGGGAAAAAGCATGGAGCACAAGCCAAGGTGACACTGGACTCCGTAAGTGTTATCTTGAAGGCAGTAAGTGTGCCCTGCATAGGTGGACTTACTTGTGACTATGTTCCGTGTATGATCAGAGATCAGTCAATATCAAACATGATAGTTCATTTTTAAGTCGAATAGTCTGCGTGAATGAAGTTATATTAAGATGATTTCTTTATTTTCTGCTGTGTTTTCCATGCCTGGATGTAGGGCATGGTGTCTCTGATAACTCAGAAATGCTCTCAAGCAAAGCCTGGAGCTCACTGCCCTCCAGGCCTCTGCTGAGCTCTGGTTTGCTTTAGTCATCTGATTTCCCTGCCCCCTCAGCTTTATCTCCACTCCCAATTCATTCTCTATGCTACAAAGTAAGTTACCCTGTAAAGTTTGAGTTAGACCACAGCAGTCACTTCCTTTAAAGGCACTTGTAACTCCCCTCTACTTATTTAAACTTTTGCCTACATTTTTTTCTTCATTCTACAATAAGAATTTATTAATTCGAATCTAATTCTGGCTAGGTATTTGTTTTATGTGATGGACATATGACATTACAGATAAATAACAAAATACAAAGAGTATGACAAGAAAAATGCCTTTCTCCTTTTTCTTTTTTCTTTCATTCTGTTTTGATACAAGGTTTTTTGGTATAGCCCTGGCTGTCCTGGAACTCACTGTGTAGACTAGTCTTGCGTCAAACTCAGAGATCTGCCTGCTTCTGCCTCCTGATGCTGAGATTAAAGGCACAGGATAACACTGTCCAGCCAAAATTGTTTTTTTAAATATGCCTGTACTCTAGTATTTCTTTGGTCTCCTAAGTGTCCTGAGAGAGAAAAATACGGTTCTCTGGAGACAGTCACTGAAAGGTTCTGACATTACACAATCCTAAATACAATTCTCCTGTCCCCTTCCTTTCATTCTCCTACATGCTGGATCTAGATTGTATGGTCACAGCAGAGATACATTGTAAAGTCTATGCTCTTAAGATGCTTTAAACTATTATGAATAAGGAAAGACTTTTCTAAACAGGAAACATGTTTTTTAAAAAAAAAATAAAGGAAAAGGGGTGGTCATCTTCTCGTTGTTACTAAACAGGAGTTTCCAAGAGGTGTGATTTTGCCATGAGAATCAATCCCAAGAACTTATTTGGGTTTGGATAGCTGACCAGTTTATATATCTTTAAATCTCTACCGAGGTAAGGCTCACACGCTGTACCCTAATGAATCTGATCCATGTCACCACCGGGAGAGTCCCCAGTCTGTCTGTCTGTCTGTCTGTCTTTCTGTCTGTCTTTCTTTCTCTCTCTCTTTCTTTCTTTCTCTCTTTCTTTCTTTTTTTAATTTAAGAGTTTAATGATTTTTCTCTTAAAATATTTTGCACACTGGAGCTGCTATACCTTCTAGTTATGTTTCTGCTTTCTAAAGTTTAGCTCAGAAATATAATGGTACATCCTTAGCTACAGTTGTGTCTCCTTGGTTTCCTGGGAATAAGTTAATTTTACCTACGTTGCTCAGTCTGGCACTGCAAGGCCCTCATGTAACCTGCCCAGCTCAACTTGCCGTGGACCTTTTCCCCAGGCTGTCCTCTCCACTCGGCTTCCTCTCCACTCGGCTTGTGTGTGTCAGTTGCATGGTCTTCACTGTCCTCCGAACAGCAGCATACATTCACAGCCTTGTGCTTGGGTACAATCTGCTTCCCACCTGCCTATCTCCTGCTTTTCTAAAGAAAAACAATTCTTTTGTCCAATGAGCCTTTCCACACTCTTTTGTTCTGTTTGCACCTCCTTCTGGATCTTCTCAGGACTACCTTTGCTGTAGCCCTACTATGTTGATCACACATTTTACATTAATTAAGAAAAATATTCCCAAGTCAACTGCTGGGTGAAGCCTCTCAGGATAGCCATGCTAGACTCCTGTCTGCAAGCTTAGCAGAGTATCATTATTAGTGTCAGGGATTGGTGCTTGGCCATCGCATGGGTCTCCAGTTGGGCCAGTTATTGGTTGGACATTCCCTCAGTCTCTGCTCCATCCTCGATCCTTGCATTTCTTGCAGACAGGATACATTTTGGGTTGAAAGTTTTGGGGGTGGGTTGGTGTTCCTATTGCTCAACTGGGGTTCCTGACAGGCTACAGGAGGTGGCCTCTTCACGGTCCATATCCCCAATGTAGTGAGTGACAGCTAAGATCGCTCCCATTGATTCTTGGGTGCCTCCCTTAGCCCTGGTCTCTGTCTTGTCCTAAAGATGCCCCTTGTTCTGACTCAGACAGATGCAGACACCCACAACCAAACAGTGGATGGAGCTCAGGAGCTCTTATGGAAGAATAGTGGAAAGGATTGTAGGCCCTGAGAGGATAGGAACTCCACGGGAAGAACAACAGAGTCAACTAAGCTGGACCCTTGAGGATCTCAGAGACTGAACCACCAACCAATGAAAATACACGGCTGGAGCTAGAATACACGGGCTGGAGCTAGGCCTTTTTGCACATCTGTAGCAAATGTGCAGGACACATATGTGGGTCCTGAACAACTGGAGTGGGGGCTGTCCCAAAAGCTGCTGTACTACATGAGATGTTACTACATGAGGGTTACCTTGCCTGGCCTCAATGGGAGAGGAAGTGCCTAGCCTCACAGAGACTTGATGTGCCAGGGTGGGGGGAACCCAGTAGGCCCCCACTCGCTCTGAAAAGGGGAGGGGAAGGTGGGGAGAAGGACTATGGGAGGACGGCAGTGAGTGGGATGTAAAGTGAATAAGTACAAAAAAACCCTTTACTTTAACATTCCTCTCTGTTATGGATAGTGCCATGTAGAACGGTGTTAATACATAGAAAGATCCCCTTGATCTGGAGAGGAAGAGGTGGTTCATCCATGAAAGAGCACATGACTAATTTAATCATGTGAAAATCTTGAAATTTTTACCAAAATTGTGGGGAGTAGGATTCCCCTTAATGGTAGAAATGATTTAAGCAATAATTACTTTGTGGGACCTAAGACGACTTCTCTGTAAGAAATGAATTCCAAGTTATTTCTAGAGTTCAATTTGTTACCATTTATAAGCCATGGTTTATATTCCATTAGAAACTCAAGGTAAGGGGCTGCTTGCCCCCTCCTCACTCTCTTAATCTCTTACTCTCTTACCTTCTTAATCTCTTACCCTTTTACCTCTCTCTGTCTCCTCCCCCCCTTTCTCTCTCTCTACGTGGTCATGGCCAGCCTCTACTTCTCCTCTCTCTTATCCTTCCACTTTCTTCTCCCCACCTTTGCCCTATCTCCTGAATAAACCTCCTCCCCCTTGGGAAAAAAAAGATCCACATAAAGGTCATATGAAGCTTGGGGGTGGTGACACACACATAGAATCCCAGCATTAGGAAGGTTGATTTAGCTCTGAGGCTAGTTTTTATTACACAACAAGACCTTATCTCAAAAATTCACACTTCACCTCACCCTCCCATACACACAAAAAAACTTCTCAGAGGTCACAACAAAAGCTTCTACATTCTGAAAGATGCTAAAGTATAAAAATTATATAGCAAATGGAAATTTTATTCTGACCATTTATGTCCTGAAGACATAGAAGTCCAGCCAGCCATAGGCCATAGTGGTGCATGCCTTAATCCCAGCAATCAGGAGGCAGAAGCAGATGGATCTCATGAGTGTGAGGCCAGCCTGGTCTTCAGAGCCAGTTCCAGAACAGCCAGAGCTACAAAGTGACATCCTGTCTGGAGAAAAAAAATACAGAAATATTTTCCTTCAGACCTTCCTGCCAATCCCCTCTTTTTTCTATTGTTGTTTTAGGAAACTGCTTTGGTTTTATAGTTTTAAACTTAGTTTCTTTGGAAGATTACTAATGGTCTATTGGTTATTTTTTGTTGTTGTTGTTAATTTTTCTGAATGTATAAAGTCCCAATGATTCACAAGTGTGGTCCCATGACCAGCAATGTTTACATCTCTAGGAAAAAGATTGCAGTACATGCCTCCTGGCCTAGCCAAAGCACCTAGTGTGAGAACTGAAGATGTGTGGCCCAGCAACCTGGGGTTGAAAAGCTCTTCAGTGATCCCAATAATCAACAGAGTGTCAGCACCATGCAGAACCCCACTCTACTGTTAAAATTTTTAAAATAAATGTTAAAATGCAACCAATATATTTTAGCTGCAGTTTCATTGCTAATTAAATGTCCCAGTTATGAGTTAACTGAATATCGATCCTTGTTTTGAAAGGAAACCTTTCTTTAAGAGAAAGTATCACAGAATTATTGACGACTGTGGACTGTTTAGGTAGTCAATGTGCAGGTCATGCCAATGTGAATATTTACTACGAATAATGGTGTACAGTAGAGTGGTATAGCTGTGTATGTTCATCATGCCCAGAAAGTTACTCTGATCCAGTCCTCTGTGGAGTGCTTATCTTAGTCTTTATTGATCATGGAAGGAGAGAGCAATTTACATGTGATCATCTGGGCAGAATCCTGCACATACATGTCAGCTCTGCTTAGAAGGACTGAGAAAAGACTCTGGGGAAGGTGGGTTCAGATGGTTGAAGTTAGGAATGAACATGGCACAGTTTTTATATTATCTTATAGACGATAAAGTAAGTCAGTAAGAACAGCACTTCCAGTTAAAGGTATAGCAATGACATTTCCACTTGAGCTGGGATGCTGGGCTGTGTTAAATCCCCATTTAGCATTTCTTACTCACTGGAAATGTTTTAGGATCATACCTCCTTGGCAGCTTGAGATGCTTATAGATTCATTTTGCTCAGTTATAAATAATGTACGAAGAAGATTTTCTGCACCACTTCTTCACCTCAAATCAGGCTCTGTATCTAGGGCTGTGACCATTTGACAGCTGGGAGAGAGGTGCCGACTTTCAGGTCTTGGCTTCGGGCCTTGACCTGTTCCTTCTTCAGCTCTAGGCTCCTTTCCATGGCTGCCTCTGTCCTCAGCACAGCCTTCATGACCGCCTTTGACTCCACACCACCAAACAGGGAGCAGGGTCTAGATTTGCTTTTCTTCATCTCTTTGCTAGGCTATATTATTATATGTATCTCCACTCCGATGACTAGCCATGATTTCTTTTTACTTTGTTCCATTTCAAAGCTCAATCCAATCTTTCCTTACAGCTGCTGACGTGAGTGAATCGAATGATCAGCATTTCCAGTAAATCTGGATAAAAGTTCCACTGCAAGATGATAAACTGTTACAAGTCATAATGTGGGTCCTCAACATTGTTGATCTGCACCTAGACAGTCATGGGCTGATTGGAGTCCAGTTTCTAAACTGTGATTCCAAACTCCATGTTGGTGTTTTATATGGTTCATTGCTAAGCCTTTTTTGATGTTCTGTCTATCTTCCATTTTCTTACATTCTTAATCTGAGTGCATTTAAATTTTTGCGTGTCTCTTCTCTCCTCAAGTACTTTACCCTAATCCACTTTTATTATTCTCACTTCCCCTTTTCAAAAAAAAAAAAAGTTGCAACACATTTTAGAAGAACAATGTAAGTGGCCCACTCCTTGAGTCTTTCTAGAGTCAAATTCCTCAACATTTCAATTGGAAAGCTACTTAGTAGTTCTCATCATAAAAATCCAGCACAGTTTTACAGACAGTATAAATGATCCCAGAGTCCTCACAGGCACAAATTATTTCTAGTGTCCTCCATACAACATAAGCCAGAAATAGTCAAGTCTCAATATAGGATAGTATCATAGTATATAATATAAAAATATATACTATGATATTATCATTGTATGGATTTCCTTCATTGTATCCAAACCTCCTTCTTCCTCGAATAATTTTACAGTTTTACATGTCTAAGGCCAGCATAGTTCCTGCTTAACTGTAGTGCCTTATTCCAATTTATATTGCCATTTCCATCCAGGCTATCTTTATTACTATTGAAAGTCATTGACAATCATTAGGGGCATGAAGCCATAACCTATCAAATTGAAACAGAAAAGGAGATTTAAAACAAAGATCTACTTGTTTTTATTTTATATGTATAGGTGCTTTGCCTACATGTATGTCTATACCATATGCATGCCTGGTGTCCGCAGAGGCTGCAAGAGGGCATCAGATCCCCTGGAACTGGGGTTACAGTTGGTTCTGAGGTGCCAAGTATGTGCTAGGAACTGAACCTAGGTCCTCTGCAACAGCAACAAATGCTCTTAACCACTAAGCCATCTCTCCAGCTCCTCCAAAAGAGGCAAATTTCTAAATGGCTGTCCTAGTAACAACAATAACAACAGCAACTTTTTCTGTATTAGATAGATGTGCATGTTCTAATTCCAAATGGCAGAGATATCCCATGATTTATATATCTAGTTTTATGTTCTATGAGCCTTAGTTGGTTCCGGTGGTGGCACTTCCAGCTAAGGCGCTGGGGAGGCAGAACAGGCAGGTCTCCAGGGCTCACTGATGAGTCACCTACCTTCTTGGCCATTTCCAGGCTGGTTAGAGTAAAAGGTGAGCAGTGACTGAAGAACAGCACGTAACGGTTTGGGTTTTGTTTTGTTTCTAATATGCTTTCCAAAAGGCTTTTTGCTAAGTGTCCTCAAATACATATCCCAAGACACCTCAAGTTCAGCAATTCATTTGCGTAATCTCTGTTTGACATCTTTTACCGCTACAAGATTGCTAACTACTTCAGGATTCGTTGAGTCCCAGACATTGTTCAGAGTGCCCCCCCCCCAAAAAAAAAAGTGAGAAAAGCAATTTATGCTTCTGTCTTAAAGAGGTGGAGTTCTTAGGGGAAAAAAAAAGTCCCAGATGTGAACCCACAACACACCCAAGGCCGAAGAGACTAATGCTAATAGCAGATTCTAAATCCCCTCCCTTGTTTTCTAGGCATATGTTTGTTATCTGATCCTTCCCTGAATGTTTCAGTCAGCTTCTGACAGGGTCCGTTCGGGCTAGACATTCCCAGTGGCATGGGTGTGCAGGATGAGCACTGCCATCCTGACGTACTTTTCTGGGTTCTTCCCCTTTTCCTGTGACGTGTGAGTGCTGCTTTGCGTGTGAGTGGTGCTTTGCCTATGTGGTTGGCTGACTGCTTTCCTGGCTTTCCCACTCCTGTGGTTACTTTGTAATTGAGTGGTGACATTGGCTTGAGAATTGCCTAATCCTATCAAAGTTCCCTTCCTGGAAGATCTGGGGCTAGAAATGGGGCAGGTGTTGGCATGGGGTGGGCAATGGTGATAAAATGAGCTGAAGTGTAGCATGGATACATGGGAAAATAATGTTTTACATTTCTCAGCTGAGTGGATGTTTTTACCATTTTTTAGTAAAGCAACTCTAAGAAACGGTCTCAAAGGGCAGATCAATGTTGGTGAGCCTAAGGTCCCTGCAGGCATTGTTATTCTTGGTTCCCTGGGAACAAATATAAAGGAAGCATGTGAAGGGGGTGACCTTCTTTTGAAGATTGAATGGAGATGTGTTAGGACAGTGAGGGAAATAGAACTGTCTGTTAGCTTCTTTCATAAGATCTTCCTGAATTACAAAGACTTTCTCTTTAGCTCTTATGGCTTCTTATTCTCACTATTTGGACAACATGTCTTACACACGGGACCTGTGTATGAGGGAAGTATAGTCTCACAGAACCTTAAGACATTTTTCTTCTTCCTCTATTTTTGCCGCCATGATGATTACCACTCTCTTGAGTCTTTTTGGATGCTTAGATCAAAGCATTGTCGTTCATGGTTTTGACCCTGTGGTTGTTTAAGTACTGTCCTCAAGGCCTGTCTGTAAGCTGGGCTGGGCTAGGTTCTTAAGTGTTTATATTTCTACAGCTTTTGAGTTATTTTCAGGAGGACTTTCCTCATTAAGGATAGACTGGCTTATACTTCCCTAGACTTGCTTAGCCCTTCTGGTTCTGTTTCAGCATTCCCTTGTATTATGTAAGATATTTGAGGTATACCAATGTTATGCAAGAAATAGCTGTCTGTAGAAATTGAGTTTAGACACAAATTAGTGAGTGATTTCATTTAGACACAAGCCAGAGTTGAATGCAATATTTCTGAAGCCTTTATTGGGGGAATTTTATTTAAATTGTCCTACTTATTAAAACTTGGTTTGTAAGTGGTTTTTTTTTTTTTTTTTTTTTTTTTTTTTTTTTTTTTTGACAATCATTGCCATGTAAATTGCATAGTCATTAGGGAAAAAAATCTTGCTTTGTTAACTTAAATGTCTGGCTAAAGCCCATTCCTACCAATATACAGGCTTGGTTTCTTGACACCGAAACCTTTACAAAGCCTAGGAAATGTTAACAGAAGTCCTTTCATGATTTAAAAAACAAAACAAAAACAAAGCTGTGTCCTGTTGTCATTAGGATGTTAATATTTTACTCCACGGTCATGCTTCAGTATAAAATTATGCCTGTGATTTTACTGCTATGTTCTGATCACAATGTACATGAAGAAGGAGCAGTTCTTCTGGTTGGCTTTGAAGCTTAGCAGCTTAAGTAAAGATCTGAGGTGAAAGAGATGAAATGGTCACTGGGCTTCGTATCGAGGCTAACCTTCATTTCCTGAGCATCCAGTGGTTTGACAGTCTGTTTGTTGTTTAGTATGTGGAGACATTTTGGGGTCTCTTTTCTGGACTATAACTAGAATATCAGGGAGGTCAAGAGATGAATAGCTAGTGGCTTAACTGCATCTAGGTATATTTGGTTTTTTTTTTTTTTTTTTTTTTTTTTTTTTTTTTTTTTTTTTTTATAAGCTAAAGTTCTATGTAGAATAATAAGAGAGACATTTCATAGTTGCTGATGTTAAAAACAGATCAAAGCCCTTGGCTTGGAGAACTGTCCTAGCTTTCACTTGTTGTTGAAAGGGCTTTTGTATCCTAAGGGTTAATATACATTGCTGTCTTTCAGTTCTAAAGGGTAGAATTTCAAGATGAGATTCACTGAGGGTTCATTGAGGTAGTGGCAGGGACAGGAGGGTCTCCTTGGGCATCCATCTTGCCTTTGCTTCTTGAGACGGTCTCAATTCCTTGGCTCGGGGCCTCCTCTTCTTTGACTTGTATGTTTTTATTACAGTAAGGAGAAGAACCTGTCTTCCTTTAAGGTTCACATGATCAGATGGGAGCACCTACAGAGTGCAGCATAACTGTCCTTAAGGTCCTTAACCTTAATTACAATTCTCAGATCTCCTTTGTACAACTTCTAGGCCTTTTGGCCAAGATCTAGGGTCAAGTCTTTGCATGTAAGGTGATATTTCCTAGGCTTTGGGGATTAGGATTTAAATATCTGTGGGGGTCACTATTCTGCCTGCCACAGTAGTGACATGCCTTCTCTTCTGTCTCAGCTCCAAGAAGACTTTAAAACCTTCTATTAGTTTGGAAAGCTTCATAAATTGCTAAAAATTTACTAAAAAAAAAATTGTTACTGTAGGCTTTCAAAGTGACTTTACGCCAGTGTATCAGTATCTCAGGACTTAGCATTAATTAGTTGTTTGTATATTGACTTAATTATCGACTTTCAGGTTCAATTTAAGTAGAAAACTGAATGAACATGACAAAAACTGGATGAACACAGCCAGACAAATATAACTCTCTCTTGTTCTCAGACTATCCTGATGAAAGATTTATTTTTAAAATCAGATTACAGTGGAATCGGTTAGTGGGTTCTTTATCTGTCTCTCCATAACCAGGATGGGAGTTGCAGGATACTGGAAATCATGTTAGTCTTATTTATATCTATATATCGAGGACCTAAAGTAGAGGAAGCTCCGAGGGAGTACACAGTAACATGTGCATGGTGATTAGAAATCCTAAAGTGCTTAAGAAACTGCAGTTATTTGGATGAATGAGATAGGATACGGATACTAAGCAGAGGCCAGAAGACGGCCTTATAGATCAACACAGACGATTCTGAGGTCTTGTGCTAAAAACAGAGTGTGTAGTATTAATATGACATGCACAGGTAGGGACAGATCCAATAAATCCAGTATGTGCGGAACTTTTTATACATTCTATGTATTAGAACAAAACTAGTAGCTTGTTAGATACAGTGCAATATGGCTTGTTTATTCTTATGACTGAGAAAACATTACTGTGCTAGTTACAATAGGATAAAAGATATGGGGGAAGAGTGGGCATCTTGTCTCCTTGGGAACAAATGCTTGTAAAGAAAGCAAGCATTGAATTAAGTTGAATAGTAATGGTTTTATGGGAACACAGGACAGAGATGCTTCCTGTAAAATTGAACTTAGTCATCATGAGTTCTGGGGGGGGGGCGAAATTATTTTAGATTTATAGACAGGTCACAAAGATAAGACAGAGTTTCTTTAATGTTATATAATCCTATTATGTTGCTCAAAAGAAGAAACAGGCCCGTGGGCCAAGTTGGAGACCTTAGAGCTCACCACCTTCTAGCACTGAAGTGAGATAATCTAGAAAACTACTCCATGAACAGTAGGCCAAATCATAGCAGCATATGAAATGCCACCTGGGTACTCCCAAACCACTTGGTGTGAAAGCTGCCCTCTCAGGATGCGGCTTTAAGCAACTAAGCATGAAGTCTATATTTTAAATTCTACTAAAGGCAGTTCACAGGCCAACAGTTCTCTTCATCAATTTAGTTAATCTCTGCAAATCTGCTATTTCTTTTGTGCATGGTACCAGGGATGGAACTTGGGGATTCTTGTTGACAAGACGAGCCTTGTACTACACTGGCCCTCAGGCTTCTAAAAGAAGCCGAGTATCTTCAGCAGTGCTAGCTGAAAGCATCCTATTCCAGGCAGGACACAGCATCTGGGTTCTTGTCCTCAGCTTGTGCTAGGTAAACCCACTTTGCAGATCAGCATGATAAGGCTCCATCATATAAAGCACCTGTGCAGTCAAAGAGAGTTCCTTAGGAAATGAAGAAGTGAAACCTAAATCTGTCTGGCTGGCCCCAAAGCCTGCAATTTTAATTTTTTTTCACCTCCCCGCCCTCTGTCATAGGCTTTCTGATTCACTTTCCCGTATAGCCTCCCAGAATAAGCATTTTCCAAATTATACTTGTTATGCGAAACTTTATTTCCCGTTTTATTCTAAAACTATTTGCTTAGTATGTCAAAAGTTTTCCATGCATTACAGTGTTCTGTGAATCTATTAAAAATGTCTTGGTTCTCTGACAGTCTTCATGGCTTTAAAGTCCCCAGTTGCTTCCCACTCTTGTCCCTTGGGATCCCACCGTCTTTGGCTATTGTTCCTTTCGTCTGTTTCAGTGGATTTTTAAATAATTGCCACCACTTCAACCCTGAGCCCCAAGAATTTCTATATAAGAAACTTTGTCCCTCTGGCCTTTCCCATGAGGGCAGAAGTAAAATGGTCAGGTTCCTCTCTCTTCAGCTCTCTGAGGACTGTTGGTAATGGTGGGCGCCAAAACAACTTTTAAATACTCAGGAAGTGCATAGAAAGTCTGCACGCTTTAGAAAATGTAAAAAACACTCCCCCCTTTTAAGTGTAAAAAGGAATATTTTAGTGACATCAGTTAACCAAATGTCATTCAATTTGAACAAAAAAAGGGTTAAAATAATAAAAAAAAATTAACACCTGAAAATCACAGTAATGTGCTGGGATGAAGATAAAGAAGATAAATCTTAGCACATCAAAACCATGCTTACCTGGCTATTTATGTAAGAAGTGCATCAGAATTTGCAGAAAGGGGGGAGGAGCAGGAAGAGGAGGAAGAAGGAGAAGAAGAGGAAGGAGGAGGAGGGAAAAGAAGGAGGAGGAGGAAAAAGATGAGGAAGTAGTAGTAGTAGTAGCAGCAGCAGCAGCAATTACCAGAAAAAGAAAAAAAGTCCAAATATGTCAATAATTTGCTAACTACATTCATTGTCACTTTTTAAAGGTTATGTCACAGGTCTATATAACAAATAAGGAAGAAAATCTTACTTTTACCACAGAAAAGTTAGAGTTTTAAAAGCTTACATCAACAGAGATGATGTAAGGCACCCTCAGATAAACTCATCCCTGGTGTGTGCATCCCAAGTAGTCAGCCTGCCCAGAAGCCTGCAATGTCTTCATTGAGCTGAGTGCGAGGGGTCTCTAATTGGGGACAGCTGTGGCTGCAGCCCTAATTAGCCAGGCCTGTTGAACACTCATCCCAAGCTGTTGGCAACCTTGCCAGGACTTTATCCAGCACGTTGTCATGGTGTGTTGCCTTTACACCTTGGCAGAATGACATTAATCTGTTAGGACCCTTTTGTTTCTGTGCCCTCACCTAGGGGTTCTCGAATTTCAGTGAACATAAGCATAAGAGAAAGTCCTTTGGCCCTTGTGGCACGAGGTATGTATGACAGATGGGCAGCCTCGAAGTCTAAAGCAGTTTTTTTTTTTTTTTTTTTTAATTTTTATCACAGCAATTTCAAGTATTCTACTTGAAATATATAGTTTTATATATAGTTTTATTTTCCCATAAATCATCACAGTCACTGAGAAAATGCAGGAATTGTACAGATGTCCTTTTCTCTCAGTCTCTCTTTAGTGTTTGAAGTGAGTACAGAAATGATCTACCATTTGTTATAGCCCAGAATTCTTAGGAAAAAAAATACTATTAAATCCTTTAATTCATTCTTGAGGACATTTTTTTTAATCATAAAATATGAAGTTTTACAAAGAACTGTTTCTTACTTGGTCATGAAAAGTAAGGGCTCTAGGGTCAGGTTTGTATATTCAGGTCGGGGATTGGGTGGGATGGGGGCTTCAGAATACCAGCTGTGTGATGACAGACAAGTTACTCTTTTTTGTTTCTACTTCTTTATCTGCAAATTTGGTATAAGGATAGTAACTCCAGCCCTGAGATTGTTATGTAACAAGAGGTAATGAATATAAACCTCTTAGACCTGAGTCCAGCACATAGCAGATGTTCAATAAGATATTGCCATTCTAAGGGGATTTATTGTTGAAAGTACTAAGAGGAATTTATTTAACACCATTTCTTTTGTTTTGAAGTTGCTTTGAGGAATGCCATAATGGAATCTTTATGCCTTTACTCCAAGTGAACTACTGAGAGTAGATCAGTGTTTTAAGCAGTTCTAGTTGTAAAGCGAGTTGTTTGGTACATACCTGTAATCCCAGGTTGGCAACGCAGAAAGCTCATGGTCTCAAGCTGTAGAGAAAAGAAGGAAGGCTGGCTAATGGCAACAAGTATAATAATAACACCAATTCTGAGTATGAAAAATTGTTCTTGTCTGTAAATTCGCACACCGTTTTTTTTTTCCCCATGGAGAAATGTACAGTGTTATAAATCTCTTATAGATGTAGATGGAGACATGGTTTGGTTTTTATAGTTCATTATAATAACTTAAAAATTACTGTAGCTGCTATGGAATGAAATTGACATGACCTTTCCTGATTCTCAGTCTACTGTCCCTTCCCCCACTTTTTCCATCTCCTTCAAGACTACCACATGTGCCTCCGTATAGAGAAATGTGCTAAGTTCAGTAGTGGTTCTTCAGAAGCTGTACATATGCAAGAACAAGCTGCCATTCCCTCACCAGCAGGTGAAAATGGTAAACATCTGCCTTATGTGATGTCTAAACCAGGACTGGTCAGAGAAGATGGAGTTGCATGCTCATGATACATTTGGGGATATGTGAGAGCACAGTTCATTTTGGGAGGCAGGAGTAGATGCAAGCAAGCCATGTAGAGAGGACTCAGCCAATGGAGTGGAACACCAGAGACCTGAAGGCAGAGGGATGGGAGTGACATGTAGGTGCTCCTGTATTGTGGAAGATGGCTTGGGCACATTGAGCAGACTCTCAGAGATGCTGAGTTACCTTTGTGAAAGGTGCAGAACAAAGGTCTTAGCTGACACGGGTCAACACACTCTAATAGTGATAGCCACGAATGGGAAGTTCAGAAGAGCACAGTGAATGCAGAGTCAAAACAGTACACTTCGTAATGTCCCATTTGGCTTTACATCTTATGAGTGGTACATGACAGTGTTGTCCCACAAAATATAACCAAAGAGGGCCTTAATCCCACACGTGTATGCGTAGCCTAGGTGGAGGTCTATTGTCTTCCATAATCTCTCTCTACTCTATGGTTTGAGACAGGGTTTCAGTGAACCAGAAGCTCCCCAGTTTGTCTTGTCTAGATGGCCATATAGTCAACAGTATTCACCTCTCCAGCACTGGGATTACAGGCATGCTCCATTGGGCTTGGCTTTTATGTTTCCATGCTTGTGTGATGGGTACTCTACTGACTATTCATTTCTCCAGTTCCCAGGCTTACATTTCCAGCCAACCTGTTCAAGAGCAGGGTCCCTGACACCCTCTCTTTCAGCTAAGACATTTGGGAATTGGACACAGTTTCAATCAGACACACACACCTGTGTGGGGACAGGCATTGTAAAGGTTTTATGAAGGGTCAACTTTCTTGGGACTATAACTGAAACAAATGTTGCTAGTTGGTATCTTTCAGATTCCCTATATAATTCGTTCAGCATGGAGAGCTCTTCAGAAGAACTGCAAGAACGCAGGGCACAATGATACAAGTTTATTCTTGACAGTGAGGGCCTTCAGGGAATAGAAGAAACAGCTCACGTTATCAGGTGTAGTGTAGCTCACTTCTACATTAATTAAACATTTCCCGTCCGTAACAGCACCACGCACTACTAATATGATCGACTGTTTGTCTCTGTCAGTGTATTTCTAAGGGTGTGGATATGTTCCTGTAATGTTAATCAAGTTTAGGAAGAAATAAATTTAGGAAGAGTCTGCTTAAAACCAGCTCTGTCATTAGATCAATTTTAGAGCAGATCTAACAAGTGCAGAGGAAAGCCTGAAACAAGTTCCCTTAGAGTGGCGATTCTCAACCAGTGGGTTGAAACCCCCTTTGGGGGTGTGTGTCTAATGATCCTTTCACAGGGGTAGCTTAAGATCATTGGAAAATACAAATGTTTACAATGTGATTCATAACAGTAGCAAAATTACAGTTATGAAGTAACAACAGAAATAGTTTTATTGCTGCCAATCACCACATGAGGAACTGAAAGGTTTTCAGCATTAGGAGGGCTGAGAACCAGTCTTTGAAGAATGGTTCTCTTTCTATTTTGCTAATTCACTTTTGCCTTTACCATGAATATTTAATTATCGATTAAATTATTGGAATGAATGAACATATTGCCTTATGTTTTTGGTATGATCCAGAGGAAAGCTAAATGTTGTGGGTGACTGTCACCAGTTTTTTTCCAAGTGTGTGACATATCAATTATTGAAAACAAAGAAGCAGAAGGAGACTTTAAAATCCTCTTAGCATACCTGCTTATGCTGAGCTGGGTTTGTAATCTTTTAGAATTTTTTTTTTTACTCGACTGTTTGTCTCTGTCAATGCATTTCTAAGGGTGTGGATATGTTCCTGTAATGTTAATCAAGTTTAAGAAGAAATAAATTTAGGAAGAGTCTGCTTAAAAACAGCTCTGTCATTAGATCATTTTAGAGTGTGGTGCTATTACCTTCTTAGGAACACTTACAAAGCAAAATTATGAGCTGTGGTAGACCAGACCCAAATATATCATGCCTAAGATGCTTTGGACCCCCAAATTTTAAACATTAACTTGACATTGAGTTTGCCTTCAATTGCCTTTAAATTTACAGGCCATTTACTCTTAGAAGAAATGAAAAGCAAGATTTTTTTTGTTGTTGTTTTTAGTTTCAAAATTCTAATATTTAGTTAAAGATTTGACTCTAAGTTTTTCTATCAGCCAAGGGCTTATAGTTTATTCCTGTTAGAAAGTAGTTGTTGAAGTAATTTAGAGTTTGAAATTATATTTTAGATTCATCTTATTTTATGAGTCTGAATGTTTTCCCTGCTATACATATGCACACTATGTATATACACTATGTCAGAAGGCACCAAATTTTCTGGAACTGGAATTATGTACAGATAGTTGTGAGCCACCACGTATATACTAGACACTCAACTGGGTCCTCTGCAAGAGCAACAATTGCGCCTAACTATTAAACCATCTCTCCAACCCTAATGTAGTTTCTCTAGTGGTTACCATTAGCAACAAGGTACTCGTGGGTCAAGGATGAAGTCACATGCTCTGTTGTGAACCATGATTTTGCTTCTCCATTCACACTATGGATGATTGTCATTTTCTTAAGAACTGACCCCTGATAAGGTAGAAGTCCTTATGTCTTAAAGGTCATCCATGCCATGGAGAACATGCACAGGACAAATAGAATTCTTAGAAATGCAAAATGAGAGAGCGGATAATGTCCTTTGGAGCAACACCCCGAAGTGAAAAGTGAGTGAAAAGTCACTCCACTTTTCATTGATTACTCATGTCTAATCCCCTTTTAGTCTAACTTGGCTTCATAGTCTTCTTTAGTTGTTCAAGACATTTACTTTTTTTTAATGGCTTAAAATAATTTTATAGAATAGCCCTTGTTAAATAGATCAGTGTATGTGTGTGTGTGTGTGTGTGTGTGTGTGTGTGTGTGTGTATTCAGTAAGCAAATACCTGGAGTGGTTAGAAGACAGAAAACAGACTTGCTAGGTTTAAGTGCATCTATCTACACGGGACATTTTGTTTATTAAAGCAAGGGACCAGACCTTGAGAATTTTGGTAGAGTTTCAACTTTAAATTAAAATCCAGCTGCAAACCATACAATCTTTCTTTTAGATACATACATGCGACAATTTATTCTTCTTAATATATACAGACTAGTTTCTTCGATGCCACTTGGCTCTCTCCTGTTGGTTTCTTCTAAACCTTTCAACAGAGTCAGATAATTAAAAATGACCTTGAAGAAGCTAATGAAGATAAACACAGGGGCTTGTCAGAAATATTAGAATTTAGTGTTTTTAAAACTGCCAAAGCAGCACCAGGAACCATATCTCAACAGTAAAAGCTCTGTGAAAGCAAGTCTTACTTTGAAACTGTCAGAGAGAGAGAAAGAGAGAGAGAGAGAGAGAGAGAGAGAGAGAGAGAGAGAGAGAGAGAGAAGAAGAAGGAGGAGGAAGAAGAGGAGGAGGAGGAAGAGGAGGAGGAGGGAGGGAGAAGGAGAGAGAGAGAAAGAAAGAGAAGGAGAAAGAAAGGAAGGAAGGATTTAGAAAAATGTTTGCTGGTTGGAGGGGGAAACAAGACAGATGTAATTGTCAAGTACTGAAAGCTGGGTGCAGCTGGGTAAGTTTCCTAACTTGCTCCTGTGTTTGCCACAGTATGTTCCTGCTGCTTTACCAGCCATCAAATAAATGAGGGGGTATGTACCTAGAGGGGGTACTGCTAAAAAATTGCAGCATTCAAAGGTTTTAGCTTTTAATTCCACTTTTAATTCCTGGGCTCACTTCTGACAGTTTTGGGGTTTGGCTTATGAGGGCCAAGTTGTAGAAAAACAAATAGCCTGAGTAGACAAGGTATCCACTTCCTGTTCCTGTGTAAGGCGACCTTGATTGTGTCCCTGGACTCACGGTCCTTACCCAGGGAGTAATTATGCCCTGGGTCAGTGAGGCGGAATCTCATTTACTTGGTTTGTTTTCTGGGATTTCCTGTTAATTCCTGAACTGAGCAGAGAAGTAGACTTTGTTGTTGGCCTTTGCAAGACTCAGCAGGAAACTATGAGCTATTGAGGTCTCGGGTTCTGGATTGGTTGATCATTAAATAAGTTTGTGTGTGTAGATAAAAAGCTATCTTTTTCTTCTTTAGTTAAAAATGTTTTATTATAAAAACTCAAGTATACCCTGTAGGCTCTTATGACAAGCCGTCACTCAGCTTCTCGGTCATCTGTTTTCATATTTGTGCTGCTTTATGACATAATCATCACCATATGATTTTTTATCTATACATATTCTAGCACATAGGGGGCTTTGTATAAATCTAAACTACATGTATACTTTGCAGGATAATGTAAAGGATCCTGCAAAAAAAAAAAATGAAAGCATAATTTTGCTATTCACAGCTTCTGTTCTGAAGATTTGAAAATGCTAAGTGTGTGCAGTGCCCAGGGTGTGGTGGAGGTAATCATGTGCGAATGGACAGCCATCTCTCTGGGATAGCCGCCACAGGCCCAATCATCAGGAGTGATGCTGGGATAGCTGCCACAGGCCCAATCAGGAGTGATGGTGTTGAAGGACTTCGAACCTTGCAGAGAGCAGCGTTAGGGAGACACCTGTGATGCTTAGTGAGGCGAGCCTGATGCTAGCGCCTACAGATGTCAGAACCAAGAAGGAAAAACATAGCCTTAACTCAGTGTTTACTGTCAAGTCAGTGATTTATAACAATTATTTACTGAAAAATGGATGTGGTACTCCCTGTGTCTTCCTACAGAGTTAGGCTAATGTATGATATGGGGCCATGAAGGTGGTCTGAAGACAAAGCGTGGCTCTGTGCCTCTTGTAGCATTGGTTTTATTAAATCAAGGAAGTAGCTGCTAAGAACGTGATTTTAGAAATGAGGTTTTCATCCAGATCCCATACCCACCTCTTTTTATGCTGAGTTTATTTATTTATTTATTTATTTTTAATTTGAGCATTTTATTTTTCTTCTAATTGTTGGAATCCATTTTGGTCCACTCATTTAAATTCATGTATGTATATATGTATGTATGTATGTATATATATATACATGTACACGTACACATATACATATATATGGCCTTGGTTGGTGAAACTGGTAACGGGAACTGATGGAGCTCATTCAACATACATTATGTTTCCGTTTGAAAGACTTGGTGATCACGACTTCTTTTCCTCCTTTCTCTTTGCAGCGTTGCCTCCCAGATTGAAAGAGATGAAAAGCCAGGAGTCCGCTGCAGGCTCCAAGCTAGTGCTTCGGTGTGAAACCAGCTCTGAGTATTCCTCACTCAGATTCAAATGGTTCAAGAACGGGAATGAGCTGAACCGAAAAAATAAACCACAAAACATCAAGATACAGAAGAAGCCAGGGTAAGTAAGGTGCCTTTAGTAATAGAATCCATGCCAATAGCAATGGGACCAACATAGGACAGAGGATTATGAAGACCCTCGTTGTGAATTTACTGTACTACAGTATATGTGATGAGTAGAAGGATTTTTGATTGTGGAGTCAGAGATTGTCATATCTGACAGAAAAGAACTTGGGAATTTATGATTCTAACAACTTTTGGATGAAGAAAGGGGACTTGAAGAGAAAGCTGTAAGAAGTTGGATGGGGTCGGGAGGAAAGAAAGAAGAAAGGATTAGTGGCAGGTACTGCAATATTCAAGGAACATGAGATTCAGTCTCCTTAATATAAAACAAGTGATGTTTTAGTGTTGATGTCTAATGCAACTGAAATGCCAACCTCATTATAAAGCTCCACAATTACCTAGACTTATGCTGTCGTGCATTGAGTTTCGGCTATTTTTCAAACAAAGGGTCAACACACATAACTATGTTTTATAATAAGAATTTTTAGCTAACAATTCTATCAAGGTTCATCAATATTATAGCAGATTTAGTCAATGCAGTCATCTCTGGGGGCAAAGGACCTTATGTTTTCTTCCTCCGTGAGCATGACCATGTTTGAAGCAGGACATGACAGTTGTGATACCACAGTGACTCTGTTAGATGTCTCCTCTGAGTGAAGGCAACTTCTACTATCCCAACAGTATTTCTCTTAATCTATTTCCTTCTTTAAAAATTCCTTCCACAAGGATTCAAATCCATTTTGAGGAAATCAGGGAAGGGAGTAACCTGTTACATTTTTTTTCTTTTTGCTTCTAAGCCTTCATTAATCGACATGACTCCTTTAATGTGGTTCTCATCTCGGAGAGGTTTTATTCACTCACATCTGAGAAGACTCCTGAAGAGGCAGGTTTGATAACTACAGCAACGGCAGAGGAAACCAACCCCTGTCCTGTCTTTGGATTTCATTAAACTGTAACCAAAAATGTGCCACAGACTCATGAACAAGGCAGAACAAAATGACTCTAAGGAGAATGTTAGCAAACTGTTTAATTACTCCGATGACAATAATTAGGGACCTTTTCCTAGTTCTCATGGCTTTATTAACTGTACCATTTTCTTTTGTTATTAATCAAGTCACCAAGATCTGTTGATTTGGGAATATGTTAATGGTTGAGACAAGAGGGTGCATATCATATTGTGCAGGAGTTGGTATTTCAGAGATAATAATATCAATAATCAAAACACCTAAAAATTTTTTTTTGACATAATGTTACTTAGAAACAACAGTGGTACTTGGGTAGTTGTTAGCACACACCTTTAATCCCAGTTCTCGGGGAGGCAGAGGCAAGCAGATTGTGAGCTCAAGACCAAACTGGTCTACTGGTCTACGGATTAAGTCCCCAGGGCAATGGGGACGACACAGGGAAAGCTTTTCTAATCCCCACTCCATTAAAAAAAGAAAAAGATCTGCCTCTTCATGTCTCCACCAGTCAAAGATAGTTTTCATATCTAGGTTGGGTATTGGGTTACGCTTCTGATTGAGCATTACCAAATTTATAAATCCTTTGATTAACATTTTAAAAATATCATATAAAAGTAAAAAGGAAAGGGGGGGCATGGGACAGGGGTGTTCTAGGGAGGGGAAATGTGGAAAGGGGATGGCTTCTTAAATGTAAATAAAATATAAAATAAAAAAAAACAAAAAAAAAAAGAAAAGAAAAAAAAAAAACAACAGCATTCCAACATACAGTAAAAACAGTTGTGTAGCTGGCGTGTGGGAGCTAATTTTGTAGGTTGGAAAACTACGAGTCAAACCTAGTGCACACATGTAACCCCAGACTTGGAAGGCTGAGTTAGCAAGATTACTACATGTTTGAGGCTAGCTGATCTATATACCATGATCCTGTCTAGAAACAAACTGAAAAAAAAAAATGAAAAGAAAAATTGAGGGTCAAATGTATTATGTTTTCCATAGAGTTGTGGAACTTGCAAAAAGCTCAGAAAAAAACATTTTAAAAAAAAAAAAAAATTTCTTATGCTACACTCTGTCTTTGAAAGTAGGAATCGCAGGGCAGTGGTGGCACACGCCTTTAATCCCAAGCACTTGGGAGGTAGAGGCAGGTGGATTTCTGAGGTCGAGGCCAGCCTGGTCTACAGAGTGAGTTCCAGGACAGCCAGGGCTACACAGAGAAACCCTGTCTCAAAAAACAAACAAACAAACAAAAAATCGGAATCATGGAGAAGGGAGAAACATCGGAAGAGTTGAAAAGATAATTATGATTATGGAGGTTAAGACAAAAAATTCTACTGGATTGAACTGGATTAGATACTGGATTGAACAGGATTTGCTGTCCGAATTCCATCAATTGGACAAATTAAGTTATATACACCTGGCGGGTGGCCTTTCATTCATAGCTTCCAACTGGCCTAACTATAGCAGCAGTAGTTAAGAGTTTATAAGGGCTTCATGCCAGCAACAGAGCCAAATCAAAGAGGCAGATAGGCTCAGCCTTGTGCGTTGGCAGTCTTGAATTTGTATAAAGATGATCTGATTTAATCCTAATAAAACATGGGAATTTCAGACTGTGTGCTGAAACACTGTTGGAACGAGTCAGGGGTCAGGTTGATTTAGGCTGAATGGGGGAGCAGAAGTTTTTTGAAGAGCATGTATACTCCATCTCATATGTGGAAAGAGACTAGTAAATTGAGTAAATAAGGTGGAAAAACAAACAAACAAAAAAACAAACAAAAAACCAACCCCAAAATGTGAGGAGACAAACACAAGTGTCTTTCTAAAGAGAACACGTGTGCCGTTAACAGCTTAATCAATTGCCTGCCGGCTTGAGTAACATGTAATGTGTCATTAGCATTCAGGAAGGCATGTTCATGTTGGCTGCATAGGGCCAGACAGCTCTGAGCACTGTCTACATAGTAATATATTTCCCACCACATCAGAAAGGCCAACGTTCAGAAAATCACTCACTTTAATTCCAGCCTCGCTGCAGAGAAGTAAATGGGGAGAAATTTATTCAAGCCATGCGAATGTAAATTACTCTTGGTGCGCGCACACACACACACACACACACACACACACACACACACACAAAGTTCATACATTTGAGCTAAAATAGGACCTGCTTTGTGTAGCGTGGGCGGCCGCTTAGAAGATCAGCTGACTGTTTTTCACAATCAGACAACTTGTCATTTCTGAAGATCTTTAAAAATAGTGTTGTCAGATTTTGGAGTAGCTAACAAAAAATCTAAATTTAACATTAGCAACATGCTAATTAGTCTATTTATCCTATAAACAAGCAGAATGAACATTATGATTATTATTACATTGTTTAAGAAACAGTCACCATCAAGAATGAATTTATATCAGTTTCTTTCTGTTAGTTTTAATGTTAATAAATAAACCTAGAATTTAAATAGGTCAGTCTCTAATGTTAATGTTATTTCATACCTACCTATGACTGTTATATGAAGTCAGAATATGCATGTTGCCATTAGTTCAGTCTATAACCTCTTGTTATTTTTCATGTTCAAAAATATATAATACTTGTTACCTAGACCTCATGACTAGGAATATGTTTCAATGGTTATCTGATCACATGACTTAAACTTAATCTTCTACTGTGAACAGCTAAGCAGAGGGGAATTTTCATTTGAGGTGTAGGATTTCCCTGGGAGTCTGTTTATATCAAATGTTGACTCCTTCAGTCCTTAGTCTAGGCTTTATTCCTTCTTTTATCTAGATTGCACATGGCAGCCAAAATTTCCCTTTAATCCCTCAGTGTTATGAAAGGATTTCACAGCAATATATAGTTTCTATCATTGTATAAACTCACCTCCCCCTTGAACCCTGTCTCCTCTTAAGAAACAACTTTCCTGCATTTTCTCCCTGTGAGTTTAAATTCACATTTAAACTGCTGTTTGTTTGATTTGGTAAGCCACGTGTGGGACCAATCGAAAGAGATGGAAACCACTCTGTGTTGTGTATCTATTTATCCTTCTCTTCCTGTTGTCTGTTCCTGGTGGGTGATTTGGATCAAAAAAAAGTAGATGAAGGTTTTTGGCATGTCAGATTTGGCCTCACTGGAATATCTGCTCTGGATTAGCCTTGTAAAAGACAAACTTGTATTTCTTGTCTGGTTCATACATGTTTATTTGACCCTCATTTTGCTTCAGCTTTTCATTTCAGCTCATATTTTAATTTGGTTTGGAAGTGGTTTTGCTTATTCAAAATCCTTTTACAAATAATCTGCCTTGGGGCTGGTGAGATGGTTCAGGAGGCAAAAAGGTGCTTGCAACCCAGCCTACTGACCTGTGATCAACCCCAAGAACCCATATAAAGGCGGAAGGGGAGAGCCAACTACCACAGGTTGTCCTCTGGCTTTCACATATGAGTGGTGGGAAGAGCATCCCTCCACACACAGAGAGATGGATGGATGGATGGGTATTCTATTGTTTACAGTGGCCATATTTTGGATAAAGAGCAATATATCATAAAAGTTTATATATAGTCCCATTCTTAGTTATTGAAGCAATTTGGCAGGCCATTGAAAGTCATTTTGTGTGGTTTATGTCCACATTCAATATGGGTGTCTGATCCTATTGTGTAAGAAGTGCCTCTCACTTCTGCATCCTTCTCACAGAAAGCAGGTTGACATTTAAATTGGAATTTAAGAGATGCATACATGCATCCACACACGCATCCACACATTCATGAGCTACATGAATGGAGACCTTTGTAAGGGTTTGTTTGGCAAATGGATCTCCAGTCTTGACTCTACCCTGAGAAAACCTCTTTTCTAGATTCCCTATCTAGTTCTGGATCACCACAATTCCCCCTTGTAAGGCCACCTTGTGTTTTCCCTCTTTTCCCTATGCTGCCCAGTTTTCATAGGATACTCGGTCACTCTCAAGTCATTTCTTTTTCCAGGTAGCAGTCAGGTGATCTACTTAATAGTTGCCCATGTGACATTCCAAAGCGCTTGCTTGTGGGACTTGTTTCTTTAACAGAATCCTTTCTCTTGTTAGGATGTCTAGATTCTCTCCAGTTATAGTCACCTTCTTCCAAAGTCCCCAAGTTAATGGTATTGTTCATTGGCTGTCACACAAAATTTATTTCAGTGTTCCAGCTGTGACCCAGCCAGCTCACAATGTACTGGAACTTCTAGCCAACTTGATTTGTATTCTGCTTGAGCATGAATTTAACCCAAGAGTAGATGATTTTTCTTCATCCTTTTCTCAGTTTTTAAGAAATGGCTTCTTTAAAAGGATGGTGTTAAAGAAACCTTTGCTTCTTTTGTATATCTCTGTGCCAGTTTCTGAATCTGATTGTATCTGTTATATGTCTTGATGAAGCTGAACTTGGTATTGGACCATTGATGCTCTATGCTAGATTACCAGGGATGGTCTCTACAGTAGTGATTGAATGGCCACATCTAATGCCTGGCTTGGAAATGCACCCCTGAGGCTTGTATGAAACTACCAAGAAGTACTTATATAAAGAGACATATTTTCCATTGTTTAGTGGAATATTTTTTTTCTGAACACAGAAGAGTGTACACACACACACACACACACACACACACACCCTCTGTCCTTCATAGCATTTGATTATATTACTTGGGTTTGTCTTCCAGGAAGCATGGCCCAGGCCTATTAGAAGAATTTAGATTTTAGAAGTATCATTTTAAAGATTATGCCAACTGGAAATTTAATTGCCTTGTTTCTTATAGTTCAATCCAGTTCAATAGTTAAAATACTAAATTGTGCAGGGTCAAGAAAGAGGTCTTTATATAACAGGATAAGATTGTTCCTAAATTTATAAATTGGGAAGATTGGGGCTTTTTGGTTGTTGTACAGTCTTGGAAAATTGATTTCCAGAATTTTGGGCCTTAAAATAAAAAGTCCCTGTTTTGTTTTGTTTTTTTAAATTTTAGTAATTAATTCTTCTTCTAATATAGAAAATGAGGATATTTTCTAATCTGCTTCATAATTTGTTGTTACCACCTGTTATTTTGTAAAGCAAACATCAAAATTCTTTCAAAAACTTTGCTGTATTTTTAGCTGAAAAAAAATCTTATTACAATGTTTATGATTACATTGTATTTACCACTAAAGTATCTACCACGAAGCAAACTTATCACAGATAGGCCAAGTATATATGAAGTTGATAATCCATTAGAAAATGTGTATTTGAGTATCCTAAAGCCTGGCCCAGTGTCAGAAGAATGTGAGAAGTGGTGTTCTATTGTTACATTTTGATAGTTTCAGAAGCTCTTGTTAGCCTGAAGAATCCATCTACTTATGTTTCTTTTCAGAGGTACTTTAGGGAAATTGTTTCTTTGAATAGCCTCTGTGGTTAATGCATGGTTATTCCCCAAACAGTCCTGGCTGGTATGTTACTTTGATACACAAAACTGTTACTAGTAAAGCTTTCTGACATTTTCTTCTGTGGACCCTTATTTTCTAAAAGTATGAATGGGTATGCTATGTGAAAGAAAAGAGATTGGCTAGGTTGAGAGATTTTACTGGACAATCAGAGTCTTTTAGTAATATTGAAAGTTCTGAGAAGCTTGAAGGGGGTAGGTGGGTGGGTCTTTAATATTTTCCAAGGTTTTTGAGTCTAGATCTCATTTGTTAGGTTCCCCTGTTCTCTACTCCCACCCACACCCAGGTAAATTTTACTGTTGTTTTGTTGGGCATTACAGCTAGTAGAGGTAACCTTCCAGCCAATGAATTGACCTGGCCATGGCTGCCTGGGGCCTGTACCACCTAAAACTGCCACTACCCCTTTTACATTGCATCCCACTTCCTGCTGTCTGCATTAGGGATGTTAGGTCCTATGATTACGTAAGCAGCAACATCCACACACTTCTTGATCCATTCCTATATGTACCCAGTATTGCTTGAGGACATATCAGGAATAGCACAGTGTGTTGTGCTAAAGACACAGGTAGTTTAAGATTATAGACTGTCTTGTCTGAAGTGTATGTGTTGTGTCTGGGCAGGAGACATAGTGAGAGAACTGGAATGAAAAAGGTACATCGCAGTGGTAACAGAGGTGGCCAGAATCTAGATATGGAAAGAGAAGCTTCACTTACATGGTCTGACCATGAAAAGCTTGACCAGGGGCTTGGCACTGAAGATGGCCTTTGAAGATCAGCTAAGATCATTAAGGTAGAAACACAAGATACCCTATGTAGGGGCAAAATATAACCTATCAGAGACAGAAGACCATGAGGTGTGATTGTGGAATTGTGAATGCTGCTTCCTTCCAGTCTAGAGAGAAGGAAGAATAAAGTTTAGAACCACGGTGTCTACCTGATGATTGTAGCACATGGCAAAAAGACCATAAAGAATAGAGAAAACAGCAAAGTGTGAAAGCAATTGCAAATATTGCCACCTTCCCCTCCCGTCCTCTTTTGTCCCCATTGTCCTTGCTATAAGGCATGACTCCCAGAGGCCAAGCTAGAATAAAGCTTTAACAGTTGGTGTAAGCTTCAAGTGGTGGCTCATGCCTATAAGCCCATTACTTGGGAGACTGGGTGTCTTAATTTGGGTTTTATTGCTGTGAAGAGACACCATGACCAAGGCAACTCTTAGAAAACATGTAATCGGGGCTGGCTTACATCTCAGAAGTTTAGTCTATTATCATCATGGCAGAAAGCATGGCATGTACAGGCAGACATGGTGCTGGAGGAGGTGCGAATCCTACGTTTTGATCTGCAGGCAGCAGAAGGAGACTGAGTCACACTGGCCAACTTGAGCATTTATAACCTCAAAGCCCACCTCCACGGTGACACACCTCCATCAACAAGGCCACATATACTACGAGACCATATCTCCTGATAATGCCACTCCCTTTGGACCAAGCATCCCAACACATGAGTCTATAGGGGCCATACCTAATCAAACCACCACACTGGGACAAGACATTATTCAAGCTATTTCTTTTCTCTACTGAGTTTCAGGCCAGCCTGAGCTACTGTGAGAAGCTCCCAACTTTCACAGCATAAAGTTCTTTGCAAACACTGAGCTAATCCTGTTAGCTCTGAGCTTTTGTAACCCATAGACAGCTTAAATTACAGGCCATGGGCAACGGTAAAAGAGACAGAAGTACACATCACAATGATATCCACATTAAAGAAATGGTGAATATTGATTTAATGTTCAGAGGGCTATAAAAGTGTACTGCTGTAGCAGGAACATTTATTCCAGTGTTAAGAACAATGTGTGCGGTACTTTGTGCCTGGAAATGGCAATCTTCAGGGATGATACCTCTTGTTTCTTCTTGTTTCTTAGGATGATACATCTACCCTATGGAAATTACTACATTTCTGAATGGTACTCTGCTGAGAAGTACAGAGCATTCTTATGTACCATAGATAATATCATTAAATCTTTTAGGCTTTGAGGAAAACATTTTAAACATTTTTTTCTCTTCTTAAACCTTTTTTTCTTTTAACATTTAAGATTATAATTTAGTTATGACATTTTCTTCCCCCAAACCCTAAACACTATTTACTCCTTCCCACCCTCCTTCAAATTCACTCCCTCCTTTTTTCATTGATTATTACAGGATGCATATATGTATGTATATACATATATATTCCTGACTATAACCTGGTCAGTCCATGTAATGCTACTTGTGTATATGTTCTCAGGGTGAGGATACACACAAGGGAGGGAAGAAAGCAAATTTACCAGCAAATTTTAAAGAACTTTAAGGCATAACATGATTGGCTATGTGTGGTGGCAGAGAATGACGAGCGTATTCTGAAAGGATCAACTTTATCTACTTGTGTGATAAAATTATGACTTCAGAGGCAAGGTTTGGTCTGGCTGAAGCATACATCTAAACTGACATGATAGCAAGTGATAGTTTAATGTTGCATGCATAGGGTAGGATGGGAGAGTTTGAAAATTCTGAACCCAGAAAAGTGTATGTATTTTACCGATGCTGAGGCTAGATTTCTGCCACTCGTTTATACTGCTCTGGTCTTTGTCTCACAGGAAGTCAGAGCTTCGAATTAACAAAGCATCCCTGGCTGACTCTGGAGAGTATATGTGCAAAGTGATCAGCAAGTTAGGAAATGACAGTGCCTCTGCCAACATCACCATTGTTGAGTCAAACGGTAAGACACCCGCTGCCCTCTGTTTTCTCAGTCTGCGACAGGAGGGATGGAGATGTGTGATAAATAGATAAGTGAAATCTTATCAAGAACAAGAGAGAAACATGGGAAAGGAAGACAAACATTATTGGCATCTTTTGTGTTCTATGTCAAGGTCTTAATTTCATGTGATGATACAGATATATGTATATTACACAGTTATAGAATATATATTATATACATATTCATTTATATATGTGTGTATATATATTATATATAGGTACAAAAAGTATATTTATAATATATATATGTGTGTGTGTGTATAATGTATACAAACACATGAATGAGTGCATCTACTTTATTTTTATGCAAGTCCTGACAAGTTTTGATGTTCCAAGATACATTTTTAAGTGAGTACATTAAACCAATAGAGTGTTAGACACATTGACCTTTTAGGGCTATTAATTTTGAAATTAAGAACACCTTAGAGGCAATAAATATCCTTCTTTGCAATGGTTTCTCACTGAGCTGAGAGCCATTCCAAGAAGGATTTGCTAAACAAATGAAGGACTCAGAGGTGGGAAGTACTACCTGCCAACTAACAACCTCCCCCAGGTCTCCTAGGAAATCAGAAGGTGACAGCTGCTAGCTGTGTCTTCTGTAACTCAGTAGCAGGAACTCTGAGGGTCATGTCTAGGGGCTGATAATAGCCTAGCAATGCTTCTTCAAACCTTGGAGCTCTCGAGAGCTGTTTCAAGAACCTCACTTTGTGTATTGTGGCTTTAAATGATTGTGCATTTTTGGAAACCCAATCCTGGTTTCTGTGCATCTTGGGAGAGATGAAAACCTGTGCATCATAACAGAAAGGTCTATTGAAGCAGAAAGGCCAATACGGCAGTTCATCATAGGAGGAGTGAAGAATGTACAGTTAATTTCTTAGGAGAATTTGTTGGCTTCTGTCACTTGGTTCTCACGTGACACAATACGTCAGGAAAGTTGAATGGAATAGATGTTAGGAATCAGAGCCAGAAAAATCCAAGTTAGTGCCTGTTCTTTCTTCTCTGGCCCTCCACAGAATGTCCCAGAGTGGCATAATCAAATCTATTACATTTCACTTCAGATACTTTTCTCTAGTGGGAGTAAAGGAAAAGCCAGGAAAAGTAGTTTCAATTCCCAGTTGTAGAAACCATGCTTATGATAGTTAAAGTGTGAGTACCATTTAAAATGTATATGAACAAGTGCAATGTCACTTAGCTTTGTAATCAATACAGGTTAATCAGAGCATTGGCTATTATTACTTCATTCCACATGGAGTCTTATAGAATTGGTGCACAAAATTTAAAATTTAAGGATTCATGTATTTCAGTAGCTCATTCTTTACTCTGGTTTAGCTCATAATTTTTGAAAACATAATTATTTGTCATTTTTTGAGAACATGATGAGCTTTTTGTAATGTTTTGAAAGTTGTTCTCTCCATTGTGTTTTAATATGTCTATATGATAAGTGATTATGAATTATGATTCTCACATTTAGATTGGATTTTGTGACTATATATACTATGCACCAAAATAAAATTAAAGTTAGTGTTATCATTGCTTATAGTATGATTATGTTGATTATTCCATGGCTTTTGGTTTAAAGGAATAAATGGTGATAATCTACCATTGTATTAGTCCTAGTAAAAATATCTATATGGTCTTTTTATATTATTGTTAATTTTGGGATAGTAAAAGTTTGATAATACTTATTTTCATGTTTCTTACATAAAGGGCTATCCAGTAAATATCCATTCCTGGTCTAGCGCTCAAGTTTGAATATATAGCACTGATAAATTTTATGTTTGAGAAATGGAAGTTAGAGACATTTATGGTATTGACTCTTCTTTTTTTTTTTAACTTGACAAAAATAAAAAGTTCACGGAAATATTTTAGAGGGCATTTTTGGTGACTTTCTTTTTTGCTTGTTTGTTTTTCTGACAGTGTCTATAACCCACATTAGGTTAAGCTTTGAACTTCCTACACAGAGGATGATGTTTATTTGTAATCTTCATGTTTCTCCCTCTGACATGTTGAGATCACGGGCCTATGGTACTTTACATAGTTAATGCAGTGGTTTTGGAGATTAAAAGCAAAAACAAAACAAAACAAAACAAAATAGACCCTGTTACCTGCTAGACAAGCACTAGACAAACAAGTGAGCTACTTCCTCAATCGTGGGCTCTTAACACTTAAGACTCCAGAAGTGAGAAAGTGTAGAATCCCAAGAGCAGAACAAGGCGGCCCCTGAGATAATAGGTTGCCCTCAGTGAACCCTCTCCAAGGGTGTGAGCTATCTAGGAGGAGTCTGTGGAAGGGAAAACACTTGATCAGAATATATTGTATAAAAAATATTTCCTTCTATAAAGGAAAAGAAATGAAATTCTTAGAATGGGTATTAAACCATTTTAGGGTCAAAAAAAATACTAGATAGCGAAATGAAGCATAAACCTGCTTTTACTCCCTAGGGCACAGCGGTTCACTCTCCATCTGAATTTGTGTGCACACACAGGTAGTTAAGGCAGAATCACAAGAGCATGGAAGAGGGATGGCATGAGACAAAAAGAGGGGGAGTCCATAGGGAAGATCTTGGCCTCTGGAGATGGATTTGCACCCAGGCATCTCAGAGACTTTCAGCAATGTTGTCACATGACAATTTTTTCTTTTCCCTTTAAACTGCCTCAGATGGCTTTAAACATGAGAAGGCAAAGACCTCACTATTTCCTATACCCCTTACTTTACGTGCTTTCATCTCTGTTTCTTTATCAATTCTAAAGAACCAGTTTATGCTCCCACTTTGCCATATGCTTCTCCTGGACTCTCTTTAAGATACCCTTTGAGACTTAACTCCTTTTCTGTGTTGGGGTCCTTGGCCCCAGCAAAATTTGGGCTAGCGAGGACATGATTAGCAGGGATTGTGGAACCCCATGCCATAGACCCAGAGAGTTTCCCCTTGGCCAGATGTCTTGTCTACTGCTCAGACAATGGAAATGAGCCACCAGCCATGTGTGGCTAGGTAGAGCTATCTAAATCAGCACCTAGGTATAAATTAAATAATAAAAATTTAAGAATTTCCCTTTTTTTTTTCAATTACTCCAGTGGAATTAGTGACAATATTGCCAAAATACTCAAAAAAGACACATGTGTAATCACGTGTCTATTAAGCTACATTTGAAGAATTTTTTTATCTTTTTGCCCTTTTCTGATGCCTTTCTACCTCTTTGGGGAATTGAAAAAAAGAATTTGCATCTGTAAACATATGTAAACCTATGCAACCTGCCGGTGCCCAATGTTGATTTTCACAGAAACACTATGTCAGGTTGTAACGTCCTGTGGTGAATTATAAAATGTGTATTGGCAGGAGAAAAGCCCACACACGTTTTTCTCTCAGTGTATACACTCTGGGTTCTTTTTTTATCTAGTTATTTGGCTTGCTCTTCTTCTAAGATATCCTAACTTCACAATTAATTCCAAGCTAACAAACCCTAGGACAACGTTTGAATGTTAGAATAAAGGGACAAAGACAAGAACTACAGACATAGTTTGTCTGCACATTAATTAAGTAATGCCATCCTTTCAAAGGGTGATATGGGAGCATATACAAAACTACTCAACTGTGTCTTTTCTTATGTTTTCTCCTTTAAACAGGAGGAAAAATATCAGATTCAAGCCGTCATAGGAACAATCAAGTTTCAGCCATTGCTATTCCATGAGTGAAACAGAAAAAAAAGAGATTTTTTTTTTTTTAAAAAATGAAGTTTGAATAGAAAATCAATTAGTGTTTTAAAATTTTATCTCATGTGGGTCATAGGCTTAGCCCTTGTCCCCCTCTTCCAAACAGTGTTGTGGGAAATACAATTTTGGTGAGCAGCTCATGGAGTCACACTGAAAAGAATGTCAAATAGGTTTTATTTATTTTTACTTCTGTATTTACTTATTTTAAGACAGGGTCTCACTGTGCAGCCATGGCTGTCCTAGAACTTGCTATCTAGACTGGCCTGAAATTCAAGGAGAACTCCTTGTCTCTGTCTCCGGACTAAATTGCTGGCGTTAAAGGCAGCACTACTATGTCTGGAGTCAAGTAAGGTTTACATTTAATTTGTCACTCTCCATATATGTTATGTTATGTAGAGTGCTCATAAAAGCTAATAAACATTAATAATATGATTAGAATATGACAGATCATGCATAATATCCCTACAGTATTCATTAGTTTGAAAACTTCTCAGCTGCTTATACATTATGGGCAAATCAAATTCAGACACTCAAAGATGTTCTTAGGTTCATGTTTTACCGCTGTAAATAAGTGCTCGCACTTAAAAAATCATTTTTAATCACAACTTTTGTAGGCGTAGTAGAGACTTAGAAGTGCAGGGAAAATAAGAATCACGCAGCATGTGAAATGTGCCGACATCATATGTGTATGTGTGCGTGTGCACGTGTATTTTAGTGAATATTAATGTTCTCATTATGCCCATGACAAAGTCTTGAACAAGGCATGTATTCATATTTATTAGGCAATCATTTTCCAGAGAACATTTATCAGCCTTTGCGATTTGAGACTGGATTTAATTTATTAAAATAATTATCCAAACATGAAAAATGCCACACTGTTGTTTATGTTCTCATATCTACTGAGCGTGAGTTGGTCAGCAGTGTTCAATTTCTGATGATTCTGAAGCTTCACTATTTACCCATTCCAGTATCCATTTGCAAGTGTAACATGCCTATTTACTATTCTAAAATACACTGCTTAGCTACGAATCAAGGAGACGGTAGCACTTAAGATTTTTAAATCTGTAAGTGGGATGTAAAATTCCAATCACAACAAAAACAAACAAGTTTTGTTTGTTTAGTTTTACATCTTGACTCCTGCACACAGTGGGAAAAAAGATGTCTGTGTAGTATTAATCAACAAGATTATCTTTTCTTAATAGCAAAGATCTTTTTAAAGTATCTACTGTTTTTTTTTTTTAAATATAAGTTATTTGTTAATCTCCGAGCTTGCATTTCCTCGATATTAATTCAGGAAGTATGTTTTGCAGAAACCACAGTCATTAAAGATGGTTTCAAGATCTCCAGAATACATATCTAATTTAGGAAGGTGGTTATTTTCAGTAGTTTCCGTGTATAACCGTTGTAACCATTTGCTTCTATGAATGTTTGTCTAATGCTGCATTCAATCACAACGGAAGCTATGGGCAACCTGTCCTCTGCTCTGAGGTCTTTCAGAATGGCTCTTGTGTTTTTTTTTTTTTTTTTTTTTTTACAATCTTCTTTGAAGGTCACGATAGACAATCGCTTGGTTTGCCAAAAATAATATGAAGAAAATTTTGATGTTGGATTGGGCTTGGGGTTTTGCCCAACCCTTGTCAGGCATTGGGAGTGCAAAGTGTCGATGTGGTGGTCAAGTCATCGATGCAACCTGAAGGGCAGAGCAAGGAGGCATCTTTCAGAGGCATCTCCCAGTGTGGGCGCACAGTTTGAAAGCATTGTTCTCCTTCAAGGTGTGCCTATGGAAGAACAACTGTAGGGAATCTTGGATTTTTTTTTTTTTTTTAAAAGGGTTTCTCTTAAGATTGCATGTTTCCAAAGAAGACCAATTTTATCTTCTACAGCTCACATCAATAAAATTACTTGTTGCTGACTCAGAAACAGGTGTCAGCACTTGGTTCGGCTGAGAGCTTTCTCTCTACTGCCCCCTGCGTGAGAAAGTTTCAGAGAAGTCCTACATCCTCATATACAAGTCCATTTTACTTTGTGCCATTTCTAGTGGGTGTAAACACTGGTGTAGGAAACTTAGATGTCACAAAAACAGTCTTACTCTGTGAATAGTCTTAGCATCCTTGACGAAGAAAGATTGACCGTCCACACTTAGGTTACGCTAGGAGGTTAACATCTGCGCATAGCAAAGACACATTTCTGGTCATGGAGACTTGAACCCATGATACTTGACCTTTACTCTGGAATCTTTTTTTTTTTTTTTTTTTTTTTTTTTTTATCCTAGTTTCTCAAACTCTTTTGTCCCTAGAGAAGTTTCAGAAGTTGAAGGAATATTGTCACTTCAATCTTCTTTCCTGTTAGGCTGGTCCCACCATGTTGGGAATGAGCATGTCCCACTCTATAACGAACCATGCATGTATTGATTTATATGCAAAATGGTAACATATACCATATATGAGCTTGTCAGGATTTTCAGGCAGATGTAGTGACTTTCCAGTGGTACCTGGCATCACAAGAGACTCAGCTTATTTTTGTCTTGGTTGGGGTGGATGAGCATGTACAGCATCTGATTACTTATACATGGTCAAGGTTGGATGGCTTCCATCATTATTCCTTTCTATCGCGCCAGTATCACAAAACTGTCTTTCAAAAAAAAAAACCATTAAAATCTAACAAACGAAAGCTAGTTTTAGGACTACACACTGAGAGCTATTTAGACAGTGCAACCCCTCGCCCCCTTATTACATTCTTAAGGCAACTGTAGATTCTTCAATAAGCCTCACAATTCTCAGGATAATGGCATCCTCTCCGATGCAGATGCACGCTTATCCTTCATGTCTTCGGGGAGTGTACCTGCTCGATTAGGCCCTGTCCTGAGCATGTAGTAGCCAGCATGTATCTGATGAAAATGCTCCCATCTTGATTAACTCTGGCAATTTGAAGAATTCTATGCTAGAACTTGATGTTGTTTGTCAGTTTGCACAAAATTAAAAAAAAAAAACAAAAACAAAAACCAAACAAACCACTGCATATTGCATGCTTTCATTTTTGAACACAACAGTAATTTTCAAAACTCCTCAGTGTTAGGAATTCCGCCTCGGATTGGTATGACAGTGGCTTTGACGCTCAAGATTCCCCGTTTCTTCTTCCTTTCCAAGAAACCCACTGTCTATCTGTCTCTCCAGTGCTCCTTTCTTCCTCATTCTCCCCAGGGGGAGCAAACGGTTCCTCATAATTACTTAGCATAATTCATCTCGTGCTCTTCCCCCACAAAAGGAGAACTATTTATTTGGACGTCTTCAGGCACTGCTCGTCCTTCCTCGGGCTCATTTGCTGTTGGATCGGAGGCGATGGCCCCAGCTCCTAGCCTCCTGCTCTACCCCATAATCGCCTGTCCCCTTTTGTTTTTTGCAGAGTTTACCACTGGCATGCCAGCCTCAACTGAAAGAGCCTATGTGTCCTCAGGTAAGGAAAAGATCCTGGCAAGTTTGACTAACCAGTATGACAGGCTTGACTGCTGGCTGCTCCTCATACTAACCAGCACTTCCCTTGCATCCAAATTTCAGCTACTCCTGTCTTCTGCTCCAGTATTTTTCTCAGCTTCCATCTGCCCTCTTGAATTTTACTTAAGGCAGGATGGCTCCTTTGTTGTGGGCCTGAATTGTTGCTCAAGATACAAACAGAAGAGAAAGAGCTCATATCTATGTGCTATTTGGTGATATTAAGACAAGTTAAAGGGAAATCTGGGGTACAAGATGAGATTTTTTTCTATCTTTGGGGGTGCTTCTCTTGGTTGCTTGGGCAACCCCTCGGAATGAGACTATGCACTTCGAAGGTAGACCCAACATGTTATGTCTAACCTCTGAGATGCCATTGGCAAGTTCTGCTTCACTCATTTTGAGACAACAGCAACAAAAATCCATAGCTTGACTTTTCAAAAACTGTTATTGTAATGTTCTGTTTTTTTTTTTTTTTTTTTTCATTTTGCCTGTAACATCTACTGGTGGGAGTTGCATTCTGGGAAGACATGAGCTAATATCACCCAGCTCTACAAATCCATAGATAACCATAATTCACTAGTCTGTCAACTACTTGTGCAGCGACTTAGTCAGCTGTGTTTTTAGCTGATTTTAAGACAGAACTTTGTGTATGTGGCTCAGTCTAATATCCCTCTTGGAATCCTTCTTTCTCTGTCTCCTTAGACCTAGGTTATAGCCATGTACCACTGTGCTCAACTATTTATTTTTTTCTTTTATTTTTGATGCTACAAATAATTATTTCTTTTTTTTTTTCCCTGCCCTCAAACCCTCTGATATACACCTCCTTGCTCTTTTTTAAATGCATGGCCTGATTTTTTATTAATTATTGTTATATATGTATATGATGCATATATGTATATGATTTCTAAATATAACTTGTTCAATTGGTATAATGTTACTTGTATGCATGGTATGGGGGCTGGCCATTTGTCTTGGATAACCAGTTGGTGTACTTTTCACTGAGGAAGACTATATCTCCCACTCTTGGTGTTTGGAGTTGAGGTCTTGTGGGCTTTCCCCATCCACTTTGACATGTCTATTGCTGTTCTTGTTCACCTCACGTCAAGGCAGTCATGTTGGTGAGACCTTATGGGTGTAGCTCCTAACATGTTAGTATCCCTAACATATCAGGGATAAACGGTATTACCACATACTCTCTGATCCTCTGGCTGTTACCATCTCTCCACCCCCTGTTTTGCAATGTTCCCTGAGTCTTAGGTATGAGAGTATTTTGTAGATGTCTCCATTGGGACTGAGTGTCTCAACTTTGCATTTTGATTGGTTGTGGTTTTCTGTAATGGTCTCTCATCTATTACAATGAGAAATGTCCTTGATGAGGGGTAAGGAGTACAGTTAGCTTTATGATTTTTTGTGGTTAATAGAACCTTGGGAAATTAAAAAAAAATTAGTCTTTATTTGGTGGTAGTAAGTTTATGAACAGTTGAGATTGAAAACTCAATTTATTTTAATATTATAATATAATTAAATAAATTTCTCCTTCCTTTTCCCCTCCAAACTCTCTGATATATACCCCTTCTTTTGCTTTCTTTCAAATTCATTCTCTCTCTCTCTCTCTCTCTCTCTCTCTCTCTCTCTGAGTTATAGTGATAACTTGCTTTTATCTGGTTTCTTTCAATTGATGACGATTGTAACTCTTTTGCTAATTTTAACAAAATCATGATACAACTCATTATTTTCCCTCCTTTTACGGACAAGGAACATTAAAGTGCTAAGTACATTATGTTGTGTATCTCAGAAAGGAGAAGAGAGGGTACCTGGAGCTGAGCATTCTCTGCACTGCTCCCCACTCCATTCTTGGTTTGGTATAGTTGGCATTTCTCACCATGTCAACCTTTTTAAAGCTATAGTCGTCCAGAAAACCCTATACAGGATCCTCCTCCTTCTCCTTTTTCTCCTCTTCTTCTTCCTCCTTATTCTTGCTCTCTTAGTATTTCTCTTCTTCAAAACCACTCTTCAGAATCTGTGAGAAAAGGGTAGTGTGGGTCAGGAAAAAAAGGAAGACAGGAAGGGGTGGGGGAGGAATGAAGTTAAGTAAATTCTGTGACCTGTCACTTAGACATTTGTGCAGTGTGTAAGGTCTTCATTATCAAGTCCAGTAGACATTGTTAGGAAATTAGGCTTTGAATTTTCTATAGTGCTTCTGTGGGAAGTTAGGTTGTCCCCAGCATTTCCTGAAAGGTGATGGGAATATGCTCTTCTACCTGCCAATTTTCAACTGTCTTCAATACTAAGCTTTCTTTCTTTTTTTTTTTTTTTCTGATTTCCTAGGGTTGAAAATCTTTAAGTCTCATTTTTTTTCTGTCTTCTTCATGCTCCATCATTTCTAAGATGCTGGTTTTTTTTTTCCTTCTCCATCCTTGCTACTTAAACAAATCCTGTAGGTCCCTAACTCGTTTTGCTTGTTCAGCATGTTCTGTTGGCTCCTCTTGCGGCTGCCGCAGTGGACTTCGTTTGGCACTGCCTGGGTCAGGATGTTTATGCTGATCCAAATTCCCCTAAAATATTTTCAGTCTTGTTAACCAAGTGTGTGAAAGTTGGCCATTCTGCTGCAGTGGTATTTTTCTACACCTTTAAGCCTATACCTAAGAGAAAGAACCATCTCTTCCACCCGTAGTGTGGGCTTGCTACAGGAAATATTTCTCCAAAGCTTGCTTCACAGTTGGTCTGTGGGATGTCTTTACAGAGGGGGTCTCTCCTTTTCTACCTCTTTCAGAAGTCTCTGTGCTTAAAGAGCAGAGATGTCTCTTTGTTGTCCTTGCCTAATGCGTGCATCCGTTTGTTATTGGGATGCTTCCGTTTGTTATTGGGATGCTTCTGTTTGTTATTGGGATGCATCCGTTTGTTATTGGGATGCTTCTGTTTGGCTCTTTGCCCTGCTTTTTTAGCACAGCTTTTCTAAGCAACTCTAGAGCCTGGCAACATTCGAGATTTTAAGTGGCATGACTCAATAAAGCTTCACTTCATTTTTATGTTTTATAGAGTCTCCCATTAGAATATCAGTTTCAACAGAAGGCGCAAATACTTCTTCATGTAAGTACACATACTTATACTCACTAGTCTTTAACCTAAGGTAACAACTTCTGCCAGTGAGTGCATTCACATGTATGCTTGGATTTTATGGAAGTGTGGTGTGCTGAGCTTGGAACAGGATGAGATTTCAGTTTGGAGTAGAAATGGCCGTCTACTGTGCTTCAGACTAACTGGATATAGATACCCATTCCCTGCCAAATATACTTCATAGTATATCACGATACCACATGTGTGTTAGTTTCTAGATAATCTAGTACCCTTGAATGTTAAAAAAATAATAATTTCATAGCATCTGAGGCCTAGTTTGGGGTAGGTTTTTGTGGGATGTTTTTGTTTGTTTATTTGGTTGGTTGGTTAGGTTAGGTTTGGTTTGGTTTTCTCCGGTTTGTCTTGACATCTTTGACAACTGACACAGGTTCCATACCTTGTCTTGACACTTTCAACAACTGCCTGAAGTCTCATACCCAGTTGCTTGGGACTTCTGTTCCCAAGTTCCTCAATTTCATATCACAGTCTGCTGTGGCAGAGTGAAGAAACTATATATAGATGCCCTTAATTCAAATTTGATAGCTAGTAAGTAATTATGAAGAGGTTTGGAGGCACATTCCTAGGCAAGATCCCAGATGAGTTGGGCCTGTTTACCATGAAATGTGCTTCGTCCTTGTGGGCTTCTTCCTCTTCTAGATGGATTAGTGCTGTGTGTGATGTCAAGGGAGCTTTAAAAATTGCCAGTGATTAGTAAAACTAGCTCCTGATACTTATTAGCTGAAAGCATTGAATTAAATTTTGATATAAAACGGGGGGGGCATATTAGATCTTGACAATAAAACCGAGAGCTATTCTTTCTCCTTAATTTAGTTCTTAATTTAAAGCATTTCTTTGATGAGCTCTTCCATAAATGCATGTCCGTGATCCTCTCCCAATTCACAGGATGTGTTAAAGGGACAGTATCTTGCTTACTTAGCAGCTGTGGCAGACAGCCAAAGGCTGTTGGCACTTTTTGTAACTTACCTCGCTCTGTCTGTCTGTTCACATAGATGGTGTTTGGGAGCAAAGCTTTTTCCCTCCAGGTTAGTGGAACAAAACTTGTAACTATATGGTATAAAAAAAACCCCACATTATTTAATAGAAGTGTAGGTCCGCAGTAGGGTGAGTACTTGGCACAGGTTTCATCCCCAGCACCCAAATGAACAAAAATGAATCAAAATCTATTGATGCCTGACTTACTGGTCTACCTCCACAGAGCAGCATTTAACCGGCTGGATAGCAGCAATTTAAGAATATCAAACAGGAAGTGAAATTCTAGGAGAGCTAATAGGCTTCCTGGAGCCCCTTGTTACATATTCAAATGAATTCCTGCTGGCGAGCCCACAATATTGGTTATTTGGTTTTACTTATGGAATCATTAGGACAAATGTATGGATTTTGTAAAATGACTCTAAGGAGTCATTTTGAGCTTTGTATCATTTTTGCTTTAAGGAAATGATACACCAAAGAAAGTACTAGACTTCTTTCTTTGGCATATTTTTTGAAATGATCTCTCCCTATATGATTCCTTTGAATGAAACCACTGAGACCCTTGTGACTGGAGCCTTTTATGCTGTCATGGGTAGGGTGGTGGACAATGTCCTTAAACACATTCGATCACTTCTGGAATGGAGGAATTAGTTTAATTTTGGTTTTCTAGGACTTGGGGGAACTGAAATGAACCTCCCAGTTTACGTATCTGTTGATTATAGTGCTATGGAAAGAGAAATAAGTTTGGAATTTGAGTCCATTTCTTTAGCTCTCAGCAGAGTTACGTCCGTCCTGCCATTTGGTAATAGTTTAGGAGTAAGAAGGGCTTCATTTCCGTGTGTCATTCTCCTACATCATGCTGTTCTTGGTAGGTCATTATTGTTGAACCGATTACCTAATGCCTTTTCTCATTTCAGGAAAATATGCTCTGTAATTCAAAAATATAAACAAAGTGCAGGATTAGAATCCTACTTAGCAGCCTACTTAGAGCAGCACAGGGAGCAAGAAAAAGGCACAGGACTCATTTCGAGGCAGCACTAGCAAACTGGTTTTAAAATTTTCAAAATATTTTTTTTTTTAAGTAAAATACTACGGAAAAGTTCACATGAGTGGCTCAAAATTTCCCAGATAGGTTAGGCTGGCCAGAGAACCCAGAGGTCCACCTACCTCTCCCTCCACTTTCCTTTTATAAGGTGTTCCATCATGCACAGATAGGACTCAGGCCTGAGTATTTACAAACACTTCATTGACTCAGAACCCTACCTGAATTGCTGAGTCTGTCCCCACCCCCAAAACTGCCTGTTGCAGACAACTTCCCTGAGTATCCCAGACCCAGAGCATATCTCACTTTTCTAATTCCAAATGGATAGAAACAAGATGAAGCAGCACTTTAAAGCTGTCTGCATCATTATGGGAAGTCACAGCACCTGCATTAGTGTACACTTTCTTCTGGTCTGAGCTTCTCACTCTGCCTGGCTACTTGCCTACCATCCCTCTGTGCACCACACACTCTGGTCTCATACTACCTAGACATACATGCTTTGGGGTTTTGTTTTATTTTGTTTTCTAGTAAGAAGTATCAAATCTAGGGTCTTGCTCATACGACATAACTCTGTCCCCAGTCCTCTAGAAAAATAGATTTTTGAAACTGTAACAATTAAGAAATGATTCTTGACTGAAGATTTTAAGGGTTTTATTTTTCTTTTGCATATTCATTGTCAGTTACCCCCTTTTAAAATTTTTCATAGAATTTCAAAAGAAAATGTGGGTGAAATATTAAAGATACTATCCCTTCCTCTTGTAAGGCAATTTCTTAAAACTATGCTTTTGAGAAACTGGGAACATGCATTGTAGGTTTGCTGTGTTTAGGTTTCTTACACATTCTAACTTTTTCCTAGAGGAGTCAGTCTAATGGGGAGCCCAATCCTCTCCCATTCATTTATTTTATGCAAATGAGGCTTATGTGACTAAAAGAGCTGTAGGTGGGTGGCTTAGTAAGTGTCCTGTCACTTACAGTGACAGATTTTCGAAGGGCAGCTTGAACTTTGCTCTATAGCCAGTAGAACTAGCTTACTCCCTCTTTCATGGACTCAGCACAAATGTAAATGGGTTGTGTAGAGCAACCGTAATGACTCCTCTCAAGTGCCAGCTGTCACCGATCCCATCTTGCAGACAATTCTCTTAAATGCTATAAAAAGCGTAATTCTGACAACAGTGGCTGCCTTGATTTAAGCTTTATCCGTTCCAATCTAACGCATGAGAGAGAGAAGAAGTAACGAGAAGGCTCACAAATGGTCAGAAAAACTATATAATGTGCTCTTGGTAAACAGTGCTAAATAGCAGTGTTCATTCTTAGTTATCATTAGCCTTCTGTGTGCTAGTTACTGTGCCCTCCTGTGGCAACTTAGGGCTTGAGCTCTGAAACCTCTTCTACTTTACAAGTGTAGCCCAAAACTACACTTGCATCAGGAGTTAAACGCAGACAGCAGACAACATACTAACTACCCTCTTAGGTTTTTGTTGCCTCAAAGCAAAAGCCTTTTGTGTTTAAAGGAGTGCGATTCTGCAAATGGATGGGAGGGTAGCCTTTAATGCAGAGTGCATATGTGGTTAGTGAACGCAATTTGAGTTGCCTTGGACTGGTTTAGTTTGCACAGTTACAAAGATGGACAGCAAAGCCCAGCAGGTGAACAAACCAGAAAGGGATTAACTAGTCTGAGGCTGCGGTAAGAGCTTAGCAGCTTACCTAACTTCCTGAGCCACACTCCCTTTCTGTGTCTGTTACATGTTTCAAACACATATTGGGCAGCGTAATGAGCGAAACCAGATGTAAATGGTTCTGCACAGCTGTGCTCATGGGTGGTCGGTCACTTGTACACGTGGAAGAGGGTAAGAGTGCGAAGAATGGATGTCTTCTTCGAGTTTGAAAAATTTTATCCTTCCAGTCGGGGAAGCGAATGAGTTCATGATTTTCAGCCTCGACAGGGAGGCTGAAGGTCCTTTGCCAGGAAATCCCTGCCATTTCGATACATTATATATTCTCAGCAAAGGCTGCATTTAAAAAGAACATGTCCAGGAAGTCCTCTTTGAAGTCTCTGGAAGAAATGAACGATTCAGTCTTCGATTTGGCACCTACATGAGCTTGCTAAAAGGGCAGAAATGTCCTTTGTCTGTATCTTAATGAGATACAGCTTTAGTGCTTGGGAATAGCACAGTGATACGGATTGACTAGATTGGACCACGTCTGCCTGGCCCACTGGGACATTAGAGTTTATGTTTCTTATCTTCTACCTTCAGCTGCAACCAACAGAGCCACTTTAAAGGTAGAGAAAACTGTGTCCTGATCTTTGCTAAATGACTCTCAGCTGGAAAAATGGCATTTCATTCCCAGATCTCCGGTGGGAGTAAACTGAGCACTTGTATTGGAGGGCTCCTTCTGACTAAGTGCATATTGCGCTCTGGTTTCTTCAAACATGGAGATTCCAAGAGCATGGTAGCTATGCCCACCATGAGCAATGAAAAATTGCTGTGGTGCATATAGCACTGAAATAATTCTAAAGTAAAATTGGCCAACTGGCATCGTTTCACTCTTTCTGATTGCTTAGAGGTTTAGGGAAGCACAGTGACTTGTGATGGACCTGGGACATGGACGTCCTATCACTCACATACACAGACAAATCACTGACATCATCCTCAGTTCATTCTTTTTGTAACTAACTATACGTTATTTTTTTTTCTACCAATGAGCTGTGATTCTTGAGTCTGGTATTACCCTGTTGTGGTCACTCAGTGCCTCTCATTGTATCCCACTGCTAGAACCCTGACCCCCCCCCCCCCTTTTTTTTAATCAAGATTAACTTTTTGGATTTGAGTGAAAAATTAACCTTATAGAAAACTATTCTTTTGAATCTACAAGATGTGTGTGCACATCCACACATGTGTGACCCATATGTATAATGGATTTCTGTATAACACATTTTTTAACACGGCACGTTTTTATAGTTTGAGTCGATGAGGAAGAGAGCTCTGTGGATTTGATTTTTATTCTCTAAATCAGTGGTTCTCACCCTTCCTAACACTGCAACCCTCTTAATATAGCCATGTTACATTGACATGATGATCCCCAGCCATAAAATTAGTTTTGTTGCTACTTCATAACTGCAACTTTACTACTGTTATGAATTGTAATATGAATATCTGATATGCGACCTCTATGAAAGCATCATTAAACCCCAGAGGAGTTGGTGACTCACGAGTTGAGAACCACGGCTCTAAACAAGCATGGAGCTTGCCACTCAAACACTTGTGATGAGTCTAAATTCAAAAACTAAGTAGAGAACAGAGCAGGGATTGAAAAACGAGTCTTCTGATTTCAGATCATGAGCTCATAATAAAAAGCTTTATGAGATCTCTGACACGATGCAGGGAGAGCTCTTGCTTTGCTTTAAAAAGAAATTAAAATAGAATTGTTAGAAGGACTCAAGAAAATAATCGTATTTGTCCTAGTTAGCCCAAAACCAAGACTTCTGAAAAAGTGTATTCTTCACAATCAACCAAGTAGTGAAGTGGGAGGCAGAGCCTTCAGTTAGTAGTAGAATCGGGTAGAGCCATTCATTCAAGGCTTTTGTACTATGAATTCAGAAGAAGCAGTTGGCCTGGAGCTGTTGAGAGGCTTGGTTTGTTTGTTTGTTTGTTTGTTTGTTTGTTTGTTTTTGTAATAGTGAGGATCTATTTCACAACGTGCTCTCTACCTTGGGGATACTGTGCTGAGGGAAAGCCAATCTCCCTAAACATGAGACTCTTACTCTGATAAATTCAGTCCTTAGGAGAGCTGCATGGCCTCTTCAAGGCCAGGTGATAATTTATTATACTCCTTCATAAATCAAGAAATTATTTGCATGATAGTTAAATTTCGAGTAGCCATGTATCAGATATGGAGTGGTTGCACCCGGTATTTTATTATTTTGGGTGTCTTTTACTGGAACATATGCTTCAACTTCTCACTAAAATCTGACTATCAACTAGGAGAGGAAAAATTAACTTTATTTTGCCTGATTTCAAATGTTATTCTTTTTAGTTATCACACTGCATATTTACAGAACACAGTGTTATATCCACTACACATGTACTCATATTACAAAACTCATGTCATGAATCTAGTATCTCCTATCTCTTTATAATTTATTTCTAGAGCCATCCAGCTCCATTCTTCTTCAAGAAAGATACTCTAATTCACTGTGAGCTCTTGTCACCCTATGTGCTGTGAACACTAGAACCCATGGCTAATGCTACAGAGCTCATTATTTCAGCCTCTGAAACTTCATGTCTATGCATAAAATTTTAAGAATGTATCTGATTGCCGGGTGGTGGTGGCACATGCCTTTAATCCTAGCACTTGGGAGGCAGAGGTAGGTGGATTTCTGAGTTCGAGGCCAGCCTGGTCTACAGAGTGAGCTCCAGGACAGCCAGGGCTACACAGAGAAACCCTGTCTCAAAAAACCAAAAAAAAAAAAAAAGTATCTGATTGGTTCTGACCCTATTGTGCTTACTGCTAAAATATCCTGTAGAATATTTGTAGAATAGAGGACTGCCAATGAAGAGGGGGCTGGGCCACAGATCCACCTCTGAGTATGTCCAAGTAAAATGAGAACAGATGCAGTCATCCCAGGGGGACCTCCTCAGTTGAGGTTCATTATGAGATGCAAAGAGAAGGAGAAAGTACACTAGTCGGGAAAGCACAGGTATCCATCCAATGCCCAGAACAGATATGGACGTGAAATTTTAAAGGGAAATTAAAATGAATGTTTCCCTGAACACTGTTCAATTGGGCACATACAACTGTAGCAGGATTTCCACACAGAGAGAAATAATGATTTAGAAATTGAATTGCATTCTAATTTTTAAAATGTATTTTTCTGTGTGCATGTGTTTTGCCTGCATGTGTATGCTATTGGAATGTACGTGAGTGTGTGTGTGTGTGTGTGTGTGTGTGTGTGTGTGTGTGTGTGTACCTGGCAGACAAGGGGGCCAGACAAGTTGTCAGATCCCCTGAGACTGGAGTTACAGACAGTTGTGAGCTGTCATGTGGATGCTGAGACTAGAACCCAGATCCTCTAGAACAGTCAGTACTCTAAACTCCTGAGCCATCTTTCCAGTCCCTTCCCCTCATTTTTACAGGGCTATTTCCTTTATCTCTAGAATCATTACAAAAATTCTAAAGAATATGAATTTTTAATCCAGGAAAGTATTCACTGTAGATGAACTGGGTGGGTTTTAGTATAAAAATGAATGATAATTTTCAATTTAGAATGCATGGGAAAGTTTCTGAGATTTGTAAAGTGTTCTTTGTTTTTAAAGATTTATTTATTTTATGTATGTGAGTACACTGTTGCTGTCAACAGACACACCAGAAGAGGGCATCAGATCCCATTACAGATGGTTGTGAGCCATCATGTGGTTGTTGGGAATTGAACTCAGGACCTTTGGAAGAGCACTCAGTGCTCTTAACCACTGAGCCATCTCTCTAGCCTATAAAGTGTTCTTTTATTAGAGATTTATTTGTTTTTACCTATTTGTTTTATCCATATGAGTGTTTTGCCTGCATGTCTATGTACCATAAATGTGCAGTGACTTCAGAGACCAGAAAAGGGTGTTAGATCCCTTGAAATTGGAATTATAGCTCTGAGCCACCATGTGGGTGCTGGGAACTGAACCCAGGTCCTCTGCCAGAGCAGTCAGTGGTTTTAACTATGAAAACATCTCTCTAACTCTTGTAAAGTGTTATTATTTTGAGGTTAAAATGTAGAGTATTATATCCTGAATAAAGATATGAAAATAATAATTACTTTTATTTTATTTTTAAAATTAAAAGTATTTTGAACCAATGGATATGTGATTGAATATTTATCAGATTTAAAGTATCTACTGCAACATCTATTTCTGTTTATTTAAAACCTTCAAAGTCCTTCAGCCTTTTAGGGTGCACAGTTTCGTTGTTCTTTGTAGTCAGTTACTGTGAGATAGCACACCAGGGCAGCTTGCCTCTAAGTGTGTTTAACTATTCACTGCCCAACCGTTCCCTCCCCTTCCCTCTTTTCTGCCACTTTGCACAGCTTCTGACAAACTCTCAGAACTTCTACCTCTCACCTTCTTTGGGAGCAAAGACTCTTATATATGACACGTGTAGGTGAGGCCATGCAGTATTTAAAAGAAAAATCTGTATTAAAATAAGTTTTGCAGGATTGGCCATTTTCTTTCACCAGAGCAATTGTGTATTGAAAAAGGTTGTTTCAACTGAATGAGAAAAAGGATCACAAAGGATGACCTAGTGTGGTTAGCATTTTATAGCAGGTGTGGTCCAAGTCTGAGATAATGCTGATCTTGGTGTTATCAAGGTCAGGGACACCATTGAGGGAAATGATGCCCAGGAAGTTCATCCAGCATTTCCCACTTACACTGTTGGTCTTACATTGAATCCAACTTGGAGGTACTTGGTTATTCATTGGTTTCTTTAACAAAGGTGCTGTGTGTTCACATCTCCACTAATCATGGAGAGGGCTGCCAGACCAGCACTTTTCATCTTATCTCTCAGTCTAGAGAGGTCAGCAGTGTCTTAGAAACCAATTACACAGGCTCATGCGGGTTATGGCCCCAAGATGTCTTCACATGCATTCTGCTCTTTAGCTCTCTCATACATAGGGAAGATTAGTTTAGGTTGTATTTGTTCATCAGATAGGAACACACACCCCTGGATTTGTTCAGTACCAACTGCCAGGAGCTATATTTGAAATAGTCAAAGGTTTAATCAGTCTTTGTTTAAAAAATTTAAAGGATTAGGCCATTCCAATAGTCCGATAAGTAACCAGAATGCAGAACTGAGTGACAGCTGAACTCCAGGATTAAAATGTGATGTCATCTTTTCTGCTCCTAAGTCTCTATAACTCTGTCTCTTTTAAGGTAAGCTAAACAGTCTATAGTCCTGTTTCTGCACTGTCTACCACATGCTAGGTGGTGTGTGCTTTTTCTGGGGTTATGAGAAGGTGGGGACGGGCATAGTCCTCAGCTGAAGAAATCTGCAGTGAATTGCAAAGGCCAATTATGCCTAATGGTGTTGGTCTTATGTAACAATACCCAATCGTGACATAAACTAGGTAAAGTGGAGATATTATTAAATCAGGGGTTTAGAAAAAGGCTATTTAGGAGAAGTCATTCAAAAGGAAATATTGATTAGTGGAATTCGTCATCATTAAATGGAATAGATTATCATACTGTATGGAAATCTCAGCTCAGCAAATTGACTAAGAAATCAGAATCCTGAAATTTACTTCACTTTTACAATGATATTCCACAAATTACCACTAAATGTGAAATACTAATAAGAGGTGATGGAAAGAAAACACAGGACCTGGGGACTGGAAAGCAGTTTGAGAACTTAAAAATTTAGCTAAAAGCTTTTAGAGTAATATAATCACAGTATCATAGTTGAATCACTGTTGATTTACAAAAGTCATGGCAAATACATAGGTGGCTTATAGAGACATAGCCAAGAAAATGTTTATATTTAGGTTGCATGGAAATGTATGGGAGGATATCATTTCTTAGTTTTGTTTTCATTAAATATTAAGACTCTATTGAAAAAAAATTAACCTCTAGGGATTACTAAAGTGACTCAAGTGAACGTGAAGTAGGAAATTTTATAATGCAATATGGTAAATTAAATAGAGAAGGAGATCCACCTGTTAAAGTTAGATTATAACAAGTTGAAAGCCAAAACCTGCCTTTTTGATGATTCCTCCATCATTGGAAACAACAACTAATTAATAGAAGCCCACATGCTATTTGATCAGGTTTCAAAACCTACAAATTTCCTATATGCGAAGTAAAATATATTAAGAAAAAAATCCTGCAAGATGGAATATTTAAGATCTTATTTTCTACTGTTTAATATAAATATTATCATGTATTCATCCAGACCTAGCTATTTAGTCAATCTGCAAAAATCTGTACTCTTCACAGATTTTGTAGCTTTGAGAACAGATACTTATCTTAAAATCTATTTAAAGTTCATATTCTACAAAGCTAGAAATTGCTACCATTCTTCTCTACCAAAATGAAGCTGTAAAATTTATCATATCCTACTGTTGAAATGTACCATGAACAGTCCCTTTTTGTCAGGTAGACTATGTCAATGATTTAAGTATAAGATGAGGAAAATAAGAAGGATCTTATTTTGTTAAATAAAAAAAAATTGTCTAATCATAAAAGAAGTTTTGTCACATTTGTATATGTCCCTTATTTGACCCGAATAGATTCTTTATCCCCACTGTCTCCATGGCAGCTTCTAAAGCTAACTTTCCCCAAAGCTCAGAAGCATCTATGAGTCTTTGTTTGAAATCTCTTCAATTTAGCTATAAAATATAAACCACACAAAGTCTTCCTGGATCTGTCTTAGGATGAGTAGATGTGAGGGAGAGAGAATTCCCTTGTGTGCACATGTGACCATGTGTGCAAACATGATAAGCTCTGTGAGGGACCTGAGGATTCCACGGTATAAAAGAGACTTACCAGAGTCTCTGAAATAATTCAACTTCAGGTACAAATGTCTGAGATTGGGGAATACCGTATTTAGTAGAAAAAAATACAAACGAAACCCAATATCTGTGTGTATGAACAGATAGCATCAAAAAACATCTTGATTTTTTTCTTTTTAAGTTGAAGAACATTGGCTGTGGGTTTTGGTATAAAACTTGCATGGAGAAATGGCCAATAGAAGTTTCTCAAAAAGAGTCTTTGTGAGGACTGGTTGGTGGTGCTATGAATACCCTCCCTGTATGCAGTACCATTTAATAGAATATGCTGATCTCTGCATAAATAGTACATTTAATAGAATATGCTGATCTCTGCATATTCTATTAAAAATGATGCTCAAAAATCGGGAGAGAAATTGTCACATCAAACTGTAAACATAAGAGGCTTCATTTCTTTTGCTGTTCTCCTAGGATGTCAGAACAGTTCCCAACTTTCAACTATACTTTCTGAGTCCTTTATCTCTTGTTTGAACTGGTCATTACTGGTGTACCATAGTTTGAGCTTTAGTCCTCATACCAAGATGTAAGACTCTGAGGAAGAATCATGAATATATTTTGCTGTTTTGTTTATATAACGTTTGCTGTGTCAGTTCCCAGAAAGTATTAAATGGATGCAAATACCAACACTGAGTTAATAAATACTTTTTTCAGGTCATGGTCATTTTCAAATCATTCATCTATATAATGAAAGGAAAACTACCTTAATTTTAATTTATGAAAAGAGCTCCAGAAATGTCTTAAAATCAGCGTTTTGAACTATAATGGTTGTAGTATTTGCAGAAATATTGTCAATCTGTTTATCTATCTTTTATAGTATTTCTAATTTTTGATCATGTCTTTTTTTTTTTTTTTTTTTGGTTGTTTGAGACAGGGTTTCTCTGTGTATCCCTGGCTGTCCTGGAACTCACTCTGTAGACCAGGCTGGCCTCGAACTCAGAAATCCGCCTGCCTCTGCCTCCCAAGTGCTGGGATTAAAGGCATGTGCCACCACTGCCCGGCTTATTTCTAATTTTTATATCTGAGAATTTGGGAACTTTGAGGCTATATATTTGTTTTTATAATGACTTTAAGAATCTGTCTCCCTTGTGGGTTCTCAGTAATATGGGCAAGAATCGGCTGGTCGCTGTCCCCACTTGTGGTGCTGAAGTGTGAACTTGGATGGAAGTGAGAGAACAGCCACAATCAAGCCAGCAAAGTCATTTTCTTTTGTTCTTACTATAATATGCAGAAACAAAACAGCAAAGACATCCCTTATTAAGTATCTAGTATTTTAATTTGCCTATAGATATGTCAAATCCCATTATTCAAATAAGGAGAGAGCTGGCTTAACAATTCAATATTCACCAAAGGTGTATCGCAAATAGGGGCAGAAACAGTATTCAGTTGTAGCCTTTCTGCATGGTTTTTATCTTCAGAGAGTAAAGGTAGAAGATGAATGAGAAACACTTGGAAAGCTCCTCTTGTATATCCAAGGGCCATGTAACACTACAACTGCTTTTAAAAATGGCCTCCCCCACCCCTCCATAAGATAGATGACTTGGACCAAATTATCTCCAAAAATCAGAGTTCTTAAGTGAAGTATAGAAATGTATAAATACATTTATTATCATAAATGCTTCTCAGGCATATTAAGACTTGAGAATCATAGGCATAAAGGGATACCTTGAATATCTCCCTTCTTCTCACCTCTACACATTTGGATGGAGGATAATTGTTGAGCATGTTGTTATAGGTGACATGTGCTTGCTGTACTGTATCTCAAATGTACAGGTCATATGGAAGAAAGAATACACCTAGAATGGAACCTACAGCCTCAGTTATGACATCTTTGCTTTGGAGGACACAGAACACAATTATCACTTTGTTTCATTTTTAAGGCTGGCACAGGATTATTTGCTTTAAGAATCCCTGTAGTTGTTGCTCTAGGGCTGAGACTCTGTAAGCTCTACCCCTTTCACATAAGCCTGTCGCATCCTTGTTTAAAATTATTACAAAAAAGAAAAGAATATCTAAAGTAAGTTTTCATTTTATTGAATGTGTTTAGATTGACTTATTTTATTAGTTTTATGGTATGGTTCCCCCATCCCCTAAGCAAGGTATAATCTTAACCTCTGGTGGTGTTGTGTTAACAGTTAAAGCATGAAACATTTTGTTGTGGTGTGGTATAAATGCCAAGAGACTGACAGTGATTTAATAGGAAATGAAATCTGAATGGCTCTTTCTCAAAAATCAACTTAAAGCCTTGACAAGTATCTGTCTGTAACAATGTATCAGTTTGAACATGTGAAGAATAAGAAACTGTTGCTTTCTGCAGCTGGGTCTCTTTTTCTTGGACCTCAAACACAGAAACAGGTTTTTTTTTTCTTTAGAAATGTAATGTATATCTTTAAACATAGTGGTTTATATACAGTCAAAATTCATGATGCCTGTCTTTGGGCATTATGTATGTCTTAATGCCAGTGATAATTCCCAGGTTGTCTACAGATACTGTCTTAATGTTTAGAAGTACTCACGGAGGATAAGGCATGGAGAATTAACTTGGTTTGCAGCTCTTGTCTGTGCATTGACTGCAAAGCTTGGTGATCTCCCCAGCTGTCTCGGCGGTGATCTCAGGCCTCTCTCCAACCCCAAGGCTCTTCCTTTTTAGCGTTTGTTATTACTTAGCTATTTTATTTGGCAGAGCTCCCGTCTATCTCATCTTCTAATGCACTGGCAAGATTCCTATTAACAATAGCTTTGAGCCTAGTACTGCTAGGGTAAGCTGCAGAGCCGAACTTTTTAGCCTCTGCATCCTTATGAATAATGCATTTGCTTTCCTGTAACTACTTGAACCTTCAGACTTTGGTGGACCTTTCTTGGTAGTCAGGGTACAGTTGTTGGGAGACGCGCCCTAGTGGAAATAGTTGTAGTCAGTTATTGCCAGTGACCTAAACCTGACTTCCATGATATATGCCTGTATCACAGGCTTCATGTTAATGAAATGCTTGTGATGTTTGTCATAGACATAAACAAGCTATACAAAAAGTATGTCTTTGCTGACTAACAGGATGGCTTACTCTATAAGCAAAGCCCTGGGAATGTTAGTCAAGGACCCTATGATAATCTAATAGCCATACTATATACCAAATTAACTTCACAGCTTAAAAACTTTCCTTTTAATAAATAAACAAGCAAAAACTTTTCTTTAGTTTGTGAGGACAATAGCTTTGTCTTTGAAAATAGTCCCCTTGCCTGAGCCTCTGACATTTGGGGAATTATAGATAGGAGACCACCATACTTGGTTCAGAATTTTTGGGAAAGTAGTATGTTTCCTTAACAAGTCAAGGAATGGGACCAACTGGGCTTCAAAAGTTTATATTGGCAGCACCTTTCTATAAGTCTTTCATTCACCAAAGAAATAACAAAATGTAATAATGTCTTATTTTATTTAAATCAAGCCTCCACAACCAGCTTTTTCTCTTTACTTTTTAAAATAATTTTTTAGGTTTTTTTATATTATAATAAACCACAGAATTTCCTCTTTCCCTCTTTTCCCTCCAAACGCTCTCATGGGCCCTTGCCTTGTTTTTTTTTTTCAGGGTCAGCCCCAAAAACATATACATACAAGTAACAACATATGGACAGAGCAGGTTATATTTTTATATTTAGGAATGCAGACACATACACACGTGTAACAATCAGACTTTAAAATAATTAAGCTGTCATCATATTGCTACCATAGCCAAGTCAGTTTTGGTGAGTATTTTGTTTGATGGTTCCTGGGAATAGAAACAGATGGATTACATAGCTCTGTCTATGAGCGTCCAGTTCCACTGACAGCATTTTGTTGAGCCATGATCCTGTCTGGAACTGAATCTTTGCATTCTTCTTCTATCACCAGTCAAAACGAAACATTATCAGAAGAAAACATTTTCCTAACTGGCCTAAGTAAAGTGAATTCTCAGATGTTCAAACAAGCATATACAATAAACAGTATTTCCTGACAGGCTCATTATGGGAAAAAAAAACCCACCAGTGTCAGCTACACAAAATAGAACTATTGTAAGCCACATAAGCCTGTGACTGTCACAACTTACCAATGTGCCAGGCTAAGATGAAGAAAGCTGTGTCTTGCATTAGGATGAAATCACCCTTGGAAGCCATATGTTTTCTTCTGCTTTCCCTTAGTCTTGAATGTAGCCTGATTCTAGTAAGTGTTTGCTGAATGATCATTGAGGGAATGGATGGATGAGTGAATGAGTGAATATTTTCTAAAAGTGGTGAGGACAGCATCAAACTAGAAAGAGTTTGAGAAAACTTAGAAAAAAAAGAAAGAGAATGCATTTAAGAAAATGAATGGGAAAAAAAAAATCTATGTCTACACAGGCATTTGCTAAAGACCAAATTCATTTTCAGTTTAATCAAATTATTATTACTGTTGTTGTTTTGTTTTGTTTTATTTTTTCAACACAAGGTTTCTCTGTGTAGTCCTGGCTATCCTGGAACTCATTCTCTAGACCATGGTGGCCTCCAACTCAGTGATCCACCTGTCTTTGCCTCCTGAGTGCTGGGATAAAAGGTATGCACCTCCACCCAATCCCTAGCTAATATGAGAAATTTCTAACAGTGTATTTGTTCAGTGTATTCAGATACTGATTCAGTTTTGCGGAAAACCTGAAAGATTTAATTTTTCTGTTGAGTTCTCAATTTATGGCTCATTTTGTTGTTAGAAGAAACATGCAAGGAGGGACCCTCATGATGGTCGGTGTGGAATCATTTTGGTTCATTCACTTACTACCAATATTACTAAAAGGTGTTAATTTTTATCGTGAGCAGAATAAGTCAAACAGGACAGTTAAGTAGATGCCTAGTGCTGAAAATAAAGTCCTTACATTTGGAATGGGCACTGGTGCTACACAGAGAAGTTAATTTGACCAAGGCAGGCAGCAGTTACACATATGTGAGTATGTACATTCTTAGCATCACATTTGTTCTTGTGCCCACCCCTTATTATGTAATTTGTATATATATATCTATACCTCCAACTTAAAATTTGACTTTAGCACTCAACAACAACAAACATCTTGTGTAATTGATGGTTATTTTCTGAGAGTATTCTTGCATGGCTTAATTTCACATGGCATAAAGTGTCTGTTCAGTAGAGGGATAGGTTTCTGAAGTCACATGGCTTGGATCTCAAACTCATGGCTTCCTAGCTATATGGTCTTTGTAGCCTCTCCAACCCTTGTTGTTCTCATCTATAAAGTGGGAATGGTGTCACTTGCTCTACAGGCTAAGATGATTTCAAGGACTGGCGTGTGTATTCTGCTTAGTATAATATCTGGTCTCCTCATCTTTACTTGGCTTTCTCTTCTACCCTGTAAGGTGACCCAGTCAGGCCATACATTGACTTATGCAGTCTCTATCCTTTTATATAGTAGAAAAAGAGCTCAATTAATACTATGAATATTCTTTTAACTTCTGCAGCCACATTTACACAGCCCAACACAATGCCTGCTGAAAAACCAGCCACAAAACATGCAGGGCATAGACCACACATTCAATGCACAGTTATCCCAGCGCTTTGGAGATGGTAGCTATTTTTATTACAAGTTATGTATGACTTTAAAATTTGAAAGCTGCTTTTGGAAATCAGGGTTATCCAGAGGTTTCCCAATTCTTCTCCCTGCTGACTTACAAAAAGGAAATCATTTTAAGTGCTGAACTTCCAATTTCTTAATTAGGTACCGAATGTTGGCTAAATTACAGAAATGCTGTTTCAGACTGAGTTGGAAAACTCAAAGCATCCAGCCCTGATTTTCTGGTATTTTTTGTTTTGTTTTGTTTTCATTCAACACATTTACTTATTTTTCTCCAGCTGGTGGTGATTATAAAAATCACCTACCCCTGAGGTATACCTACTTCTATTCATCCATGAGATGACTACAGGTGTCCTGTGCTCTTAAATAGTATTCTGGTGGCTCTGTCGTTTGATCTTCCCTTTCACTGGTGATGTAGATACTTTGGAAACATGGCTAATTGCTAGCATTTTCCTCTGTACCTTCTTGGCAATCAGGGTATGCATGAAAAACAACTTTGAAAGACCCTCATAGTTCCCAGTTCTTGTCTTTGAATGATTTTTTGTTTTGGTGTTTTTGTGTGTGTGTGTGTGTGTGTGTGTGTGTGTGTGTGTGTGTGTGTGTGTGTGTGTTTGAGATACAGGAAAAGTATGGGGTCCAGTTGTACACAGAGATGCCTTTAGTACCAGAGAGTTCATAGCAGTGGGCACTTAGAAATCTATGGTGTGAGTCAACTAAGTCCAGCCTCTTAATCTTCCTTGACAAGAGATTTAACCTGGAGATGGGTAATTTGTCTAAACTCCACTGAGTAATTCAAAGGTGCGTGGAAGGTTTTGAGAAACACTTTGAAAGATTTCCAAGCCCATCTAGACATATTTAAACCATTTAATTCAAACTGGTTTTTTTTTTTTTTTTTTTGAAACAGAAAAGAAGCCTATGGCTGGGACTCTGTGCACTGTGGTGACATAGAAAAGACCTTCCTTTCCTGCTAGCTTAAGTTGCCATGAAGGCCTTTTGCTGTCAGTGATGTGATTGAGTTAAATGCAGATGCTTTAGAGGGGCTTTGGGCAACATCACAGATATTTAATAATTTCTGCAGTATCTATGAGCGTAACTGGTTAGCAATCACAGCTGGAGAGAGGGACCTGTGCCCTCTAGTGTTTGTCAACCAACTGACTGTTAGAAATTACACAGGCATCCCATGTTTGCGATAGAATGATCTGAGCAAGTCATTTGCTCAGCATGAGCTTGCCATCTTTCCTTCTGGTTCAGCCAGTCGTGTGAACTTAACGTTTCCCCTATTCACACTGAGTTCCCTGGTAATCGAATTGTTGCCTTTTGCACTTGTGTTTTCAATAAATAACTGTCATTGGGTGGGGGGGGGTGAGGTTCCAGAGAAAGCTCTTAATTCTATAATAATCAATGATCTGTCATATACTTCATTGCCATTAGAAAATGGTCCAAGTGCCGTGTATCTTTAATTTTAGATATGATTTTTATATTAGTGAAGAGGGAGGTGATGGAGGTGTAGTTGAGGGGCTAGGGTGGAGGAAGTAAAGGCCCTTGTTTTGTGTTTGCTCAGTGAGGAGTTGGTAGAATATTTTTTCTCTGATATAAGTATATAAGTTTTTATAATAAACATGCTGGGTTTTCTGTTGCATGGATGTGGGGGAAAACTCCCATGAGAATGTCTTGAAGGGTCCTAGTATTCCATTACTGCTGTTTGAATGAATTAGGCATTAATCCAAATATTTGGATTTTATCACTAATATTTCCTGCATTTGCTTTATTAAATGTACACTCACTGATCAATCCAACAACTTTTTAAATTTTTTTGCAAGTCATACACATAGGACATTTTTTAAACTAAAGACCCCAGTGTACATGGTATGTGAATCTTATCATAGTCTTGGGAGGAATATGTAAATCCATAAACTTCAATCTACGTCAGAGAAGAGAATATGTTTTTCTAAAATACACCGCCATGGCTCGGGTTTTCTGGTTGTCATAGTTCAGAGTAAATCAGTCATCAGGTGTGTCTTTTTCCCGATCTGCTACCTCCTGTGCCTCCCAGCCTGGCTGTTCTCCAAGTTCAAAGAAGATGTAGCCCTGTCCAATTCTCAGATATGGTTAGTTCCAGGCACACCCAATGTGTGTTTGACCCACTGTGTGATGACTTCTGTTCTGCGGTGACAGTTTTCTTCTTCCCTGAGGTCACATTCTTTTGGAGTATACTCTTCCTTTTACAAAGACAATTAGTTGTAATGTTTCCATTAGTGATTTCTAGTCTCCAGCCAGTCCTAAGGGAAGGTTCCTGGGTTCTGCAGCTCACACCTTGTGTACCTCATAGCTTATGAAACTCTGTCAAAATCTTGGGTCTAACTAGGAATTGCAGTCTCTGAGTTTCTGGAAAAAGAAGTTGTGCCCACATAGTGTCGTGCAGGCACTACACAGCAAGCCTAGACATAGAAGCAATTCTTGTGAAGGGTCAAACTGGGATTCCTTTTTAAAAACTGGTATCAACTGGCAGGACCGTGGTAGTAGTTGCTAGGCTTAGACCTAATGGCTGACTCTAGGATGAATCTCCAAGAGACCATACGTAGGCATTTTTATTTTTTGTCTGAGAAAGTTATTTTTTTTTTTTGGCACAAAATGAAATAAAATAAAATTGATGAGCAAGCTCCAACTTATGTCAGTAAAACATTTAAATCTAATTAGGATTGAGATTACTCAGGGACTTTGTAACAAGCTTCCATTCTTCTAGTCCAAATAACTTCTGAAACAAAATAAGGAAACTATTCTTAAACAGGTCTGATTCTAGCAATCCTGTATTATTCATAGGAGAAGCCTGTGAGGTCAAATCGTAAGATATTTTACCTTATGCCTTTCAAATTCATACTTTTTAAAATAATAAAAATCGAGAGAACTAAAAGAAAGTTTCTAGCCCCTTGGACCAAGGAACAGCAATAGAGAATTTAGTTGGCATTTCCTTTGAAATGTATATCTCAGCTTCTATGTCCTCCATAGTGCTGTGACCTTACAAGAGAAGTGCTCCCAGTTGGGTGACTCACCCAGAATGCAGAATCAGTTCTGGAAACTACGCATGTATTTTAGCTTCCCTCCCCTTTGGCACAACTTGACATTCGCTTTTGGATCAGAAAAAAGGAGAGAGAAAGCCAGAGACTTTAATTGAATTGTAAGTTATAGGATAGTTCCTTTGTTCAGAGTCTTTCATCTTTAGATATACGGATCATTTTAAAAAGTAAAACACTAGACGATTCTCTCCGCAGGTTTGCTTTACTCCAGACACACTGCATGCGTTTCTTACATGCCCAGGTTTGTGTAAAGTAATTCATGGCTCCCTTCATATGCTCTTATTTAAAGCAAAGATCAAATGAATGCATATTTCTGTAACATTTACTATAAATAATATGCTGTGCTACATGTTACCTGAATTTCTGACTTGTTTAGTAATCATTTTGTAAAGCAACACAAAAATCAGTGGGTTTTTTTTTTTTTTAATGTTTTGATTTTTTTCTTTTTTTTTTTTTTTTTTTTTTTTTTTTTGAGACAGGTTTCTCTAGCCCCAACTATACTGGAACTCACTATGCAGACCAGGCTGGCCTTAAACTCACAGAGATATGCCCACTTCTGGCTTTCAAGTGTTGGGATTAAAGTCATGCACCACCATACCTGGATGGCTTGTTTTTATTTTTTGAGCCAGGATCTAATATGGCCAAGGATAGCCTCAAATTATTATGTAGTCCAGGGTTTTTCATTGTTATTGTGTAAGATTTTTAAAAGTTCATATGGGTGTGCATGTGTGAGTGTGTTTGTGCATGTGTCTGTGTGTGCATACATGCATACATGTGTGTCTGTGCTTCTGTGTGTACATGTGTTTATATGTGCATGTGTGTGTATGTGTGTGTGTATGTGTGTGTTTCTGTCTGTGGTGTTTGTGTGTTTGTGTGTTAGATCCCTCTGGAGCTAGAGTTACAGGAAATTGTGAGCTACTGTGTGGATGTTGGGAATTGAACTTGGATCCTTAGCAAAATCAGTATATGCTCTTAACTTCTGAGCCATCTCTCCAGCCTCCAATATAAACTGAACTTTAAACAAATTATTATTTTCTATGTAAAGGTAAAATTCAATTACTTCTGTATTTAAAAATCTGCTATACTTGAATTGAGATGGTATTTGTTACCAGATGTACTGTACATATTTTTTTCTATATTTTTAACCAAAATTTCTTCCACTAAACTAATAATATACATTCTGTACTATTATGTTGAGTAAAATTACACACACACACACACACACTTAAAAGATAAACTGCCTATGGCTATTTTTGTTATATTTGTCCTAAGACTCAAGGGGAAAATCAGACAGGAAATCTCTATTAGCTAAGCTGCCTCATGCCTGCAACTTCATAGAAGCTAGGGATAAATCCAAAGAGCAAGATTTGCGTTTAAGGTGACTAAGTCAATGTATATAACTGACCATCCAGCCACAAGACCACAGGGGATTTATATAGAGATGTTTCCTTTAGGTTCCTTTTTCCATCATAAACAGGCTCCCTCCTCACACCCCTGTTATGTAACATCATTTGATTTACTCACCCAGGTAAAGCCAGGGAGTACCTGGCTCCTGGAGAACCCCATCACCACCACCATTTTATACATCTTTCCTTAAGACAACATTTCATTGCTATCAGTGTACTCAACAAATACCTAAGTGCTTCTGTGCACCATGCATGTTCTAGGTGCTAGAAAACGGGTGAAATGGATGGGGTGCTTCTATGGCCTACATTCTGCATGTGATTTGATTAAAAGGGGAAAAAAATCTACAGGAATTACAGAAAAGACAGACAAGATAGCTGCCACCTTCCTTTGCTCATAGATATAGAATACATTAAATAGGGAAATGGAAGGGAACTGAACAGACAGATAACATTTTAGGAGAATAGAATAAACCTTTTCCCATTAAAAAATGTTCCAAATGGATTGTCTCGATGATCTATAAGTTCCTTATTTTCTTCACTGTACTTTTGAAGTCCTTAGCATGAATTAGAAATTGTGAGATAGTTAATGCTGCAAACCCATCCTCCCCAGGGCACCTTTCGTTTTTCCTTTTTTCCTGTGCTTTGCATTGAACTGGGATCCATGCATTCTAGATAAGCATTCTCTATCTTGAAGCTGAATCCTCAGCTTCTGTATTACGTACTGATCCTTTATAGAAGAAAGGGCAACCTATAAAATATGGTGTTATTACTTTAGTCTAGTAATACCATTCAAAAATAACATAATGGGTGTTAACAATTAAGTAGTAGAGAAGTTGATACTCCAATGAGCTTTTCACTAACCGAAAAGTCACCTTCAATAATTTTGTAACTGTTTTAGAGTGGATGACACCATGGCTGTCACACTTTGTAGTCATTACTTCCACTGAGATTCAAGACATACTCATTGGGATTTCAAAGAAAAATGACATAAAATAAGATGCATATTAAAGAAATTATGTGGAGATTAAAAATGCTGTTTCTTATGTTTCAATAATGATAGCTTCAATTATCTCATTGTACTACACAAATATGTACATTTATGCTTCATTTACAATAGCAAAACTGGAATTTTCCACTTGCAGAAGTGGGTTTATATGTAGCTGCGCACTTCATTTGTGGGGAGTACAACATCAACTCTCTATAAAAGTAAAATGAACTTACTATAACTATTATATTTAACAAAAAGAACTGTCCTGATGACCTTACATCCATGGCTATCTACTGGAATCGAGTCTGAAGGATAGGATGTGCCAGAGGCAATTGATCATTATGTTTCAAATGGAGCACAGAGAACTACAGACAATCAATAGGATGACGATGCAGCAAAAGAATCTTAGAGATGAGTAAAGTTCTCTTCTCCAAGATCATTCCAGTGGGTAAGAAAGAGGAATGTATGCCATCTTGATGCCCTGCCCACAGCGGGTACAGCTTCCCTGCCCCAGAGAGGAAATGGCTTTCTGTCAATCCCCATCTGCCCTGTGAAGGATCATGAAACATCATTCAGGTTTGGTTTGCTTTATCAGGTACCTTTTCACTGGGGAGAGAGAATTACTGGGAGAAACAAAATCTACACATTTCTTCAACTCTTCTATTGTCTTTGGTAGGATCTACGATGACCAAGGATCACTAGGCTTGATTTACTTAAATTAGAAAACAATTTCTAATTAGAAACTTTACAGGGAAGTATGTGATCTGGGCATTAAAGACTAGAAAAAAAATGTGAAGGAATACACAGACAGTTTAGACAGACAGGAGGATGTTAAATGCCTGACAGTATATTCAAGGAAGGAAAGTCTATGGAGCTCCATCTCAATCTGAAATAAACAATGAAACAAAACAAATGTTGAGTAGCTCACAACTCCTCCTTAACTCTGTATGCATGATATAATTGAATAATAGCATATGACTGAACGAATGTAGTAAATGAGGTCAAGAAATCTGATTGGAAACCAGGTATGATGGCACACGGCTATAATTCCTAATCTTGAGAAGTTGGGGCGGGAGGACTGCTGCAAGTTTGGAGTCACACTGGTACGTAGGATAAGTTCTAGGTGAGTCTAGGCATGCACAATGAGAGCCTATCACAAAAGGAATAAAAAAATAAATAAATAATCAAACAAACACTGTGATTTGGGAAAGTATGAGAAGCTAGGTGTAGACTGGAGGATGTTTTAGTCCAATAAAGACTTTTGGGTATCTTATGTTCTGATAGAGCAGCCAGTTTGTAAAACCCCACTTAGGGCCGTGAGCTGTCTTGTAAACCCAATGGTTTCACATTTCAGTAGCAAATAAGTAGGTGATTCATCACTTCTGCCTGTGATTATCTCAACATGATGTTCCTGTTGTCACCATTCTATGTTATCCGAACTCTATCTTTTTGAAGCTGTTAAAATAGAAGCTTTGGTAAACGTTTTCAAGTGGAACAATAAAGGAAGAGGAAGAGAGAGAATAAGTTTGGGTTGTATGGTCAGAGCAAAATGATATTTGCCGACCCTTTTCATCTCCTAAAGCTAGTGTACTTACTGCTGATAATAAAAACAGAAGCGAAATAAATGCAGACATAAATTGCTTCACTTGTATTTGAGTCACAGTGGTATTTAATGATTGATCACTTGATGATTTTTTTTTTTTAACTGTTGGTCTTTGTTTGGTTTTAGTTGTGGTGATTGAACTGAAGTCATTTGTGTGCTAGGCAGACACTCTCCCACTGAGCTACATCTCCAGCCTTAAGCATTTTCATTGATAATGTAGTGGGTCTCTCTCTCTCTCTCTCTCTCTCTCTCTCTCTTTCTCTCTTTCTCTCTCTGTCTCTCTCTTTTTGTTGATCCTGGCTTAAAAGGAAGCTAGAGTATTGGAAAAGTGGATCAGAAATGCTTGCATATTTGACTTGGTGCTGCCAAATCCATTCTGTGTTCTGTGACCCCTCTTGACCCTGACTTAGTTTCTAACACTAACTTTGGTACTTACTTTGGTGGCTGATGAGTTGTGGCAGCAACATATTTTATTTTTATTAAGAGCACATTTTATTTTTATTATTAAGATGTATTACTACCGCTCTGAGTCTGGTCCGGCACCGTGACTACTTAACAACTAAGAATAGGGATAATATCTTATGCAACTCCCATAGCAGGAGTGGTAGCCTGAGCTTCCTGTCTCTGGGGATAGACAGTTCTCATCAACAACTGCCATGTGGTGAGAAACTCAAGCCCTGAGGAGGAGAAGCCCCCCATGCTGGTATACCATTTGACATCCATGGTGAGCCCAGCTGATGTCTGGTTCCCGATGTGAGCCACCTTGAATGCTCCAGCCTCATTGTGCCTTGAGCTGATTGCAGCCCCAGTTGGTGTCAAACAGAGCAGCAGAAGCACCCAGCTGAACCCAGTCAGCCTGCAGCCTAGTGATGGCGCTTGTAATGATATTTCAAAACAGTTGCTTTCACAGCAGTACATAATTGAAATATCTTCCCCAGAAGAGTCCTGGGACTGAGGCTGCTGATGAACTCATTCCATTTAAACTATGAAAAACAGTCTTTGGATTTATGTCTAATCCATAACTAATCCCCATAACTAATTTTTGAAAGTCACTTGGCAAAACTTAAGAAGGCATATTCTTTTAGAAACTACACACCTTTAAGTTTTCTTACATTAAAGTCTTATATTAATAGTTGTACACTCTAGTTCCTTTATTCTCCCAGTGAACTAATGCATAAAAAGTACATAATAGGTATTTTTTATTTTTCTAAGAAAAGGAATAGTGTTTTTTTGCTTGTTTTGGTTTATTTTTCGTTTTTCTCAGCAGAAACAGCATGAATCTGGCCTTCTTAAAATTTTAGCCCTTTCATTTAATAGTTATTTTCTGCTTAGATTACCTGAGTTACCTGTCTCTTCATTTTCAAGCTGAGCAGACTTGAAAGGCTGAGAGGCGATGAGACATAATGTTAATTGTGAACTTGAGGAGTTCCTGGCACATAGGTGGAGCTCAATAAACACAGCTTTTATGGTTACGAAGGAGGTGGTAATTATAGGGTTTTTAGAAAGCTGTAAGATTTCATTTCATGTTTCTAAGAACACACAGGAATGGGTGTTCCTGGGTCTCATTAAGGTGGACTTTACAGGGTTAACAATGGTCTGCCTAGAAGCTCTCTCTAAAAACAAATGTGTTGCATCCCAAGAAGTGTCCAGTGGTAACCCTATGGACACTGGCTTCCTCAGACTTTATTGCTGAAAAGGATGTGAGGGTGGGTAAGAGGCAGCTTCTGGCACCTGGTTCCCAGGGGAGAAGTAATGGAGAATTCCCTTTTTTTCCCTTTACTTCTGTCCTCCCCTTCACACTTCCATTCATTTTTTAATTTAATAGAAAAAAATAGCAAATCAATAGTTCTATAGGAAGCTGGATTTCTGCAGGCTGATGGGAGCAAGAAGCCACAAAGTTCACAAAATGCACATCCGAGGGGGGAGCATACATTCTAAAGTCTGACTTGTGTAATCTGAGCCCGAGGATAGTTGTGACAGTCCTAGGAGTCTAGTCCCTCTCTGATGTTTTGTCCTAGTCTGTGGGTAACATGATCCTTTTCCTTGTAAGTGACAAGGGTTTTAAATAAGACAGCCGGAGAGTCAGCAGCAACCTTCCCTGCGATTAAGGTTAATATGACAACTAGAGAATGAGCCAGCAACTTTTTCTGTGACTGAGGTAAGGGAGGTAATTGCTATTGGTGGGAGTGATATAACACCTTTTCAGAGCTGTGGGTTATGTCCTTGGTGTTCCCTCACACCTGCCAGGCTTGGAGCTACCTGATTCCATCCAGTCTTTGACATTTAAATGACCTTGACTACGGATAAGCTCCAGTTCAGTCCTTGAATGTAAGGTTTGAAAGCATCAAGTATAATTAGACATAGTAAACCTTGAAGATGCTATAATCACTGAGTGTATCAAGATGCTATTTTATTTGAATATTGACACGAATATTAGCAATTAAAACCTGAAGCATCAAATGCTTTAGTGGGGATTTCTCGCACTAAAAAATTTCATGTCCATCACTAGACTCTTTGTTAAGAAAACTCTCATTTTCTTAAAATCAAGTAAATGAAGCCAGAAAATGATCCTATGAACAATTTCAGAATACTGGTGCATACACAGGCAGGTTGTGTAGAGGTGAACTCTCGGATGACTCATTTGTGCCTGTGAGCCTGTCATAATCCTGGTTACAATTATGCAAATCCAGCCGGGCTTTTGTTGGTGGCAATGACAGGACTGAAAACATAGTTTAAGATACCAATGCCCTTTGAATCATTCATAATTGTGGAATAATTTCATCTGGAAGGAAATGATAATATTCTTACCTCCTGGCATGTAAAAAAGGCTTAAATATATTTCAAAGCAGTAGAATTGTGTTGCACAAGATGAATTGTGCTTAACGCTTAATGCAGATTTCCTTAAGAGTTGAGCATTGCTTGTCACTGCCCCGGGTCTGCATGGGATGGCAATGAAGCCAGTTTGTAAGACCTGCTCCCTGCCCCTGTTGACATAGTTCCTTGGATGCCATTTGGTTCCTTGGAAGCCATTTGGATGTCCAGGCGCAGTGAAGTGTGGCTCAAATGTTTAGATGAACAGAACAGACACTGGCATACCACAGAATGTTCCCTGGAGTCTGTGCTTGCTCTTAGAGACAGTGAGTTTCTTCCATTTATTCCAGTACTTCAAGTCCTGTTTCAAAACAAACAAACAAACAAACAAATCAGCATGGAAGTTATCTGTAAATTACAGCTACTGAAACCTAATCTACAAGGCACGCTCTTATAGCAAATTCTCAATACTTGCAGTGTGATTATAGCTGAGGAGATGTGGTGTGTATTACAGTGTCCAGGGAATTCAAGCCTCCTCTGCAGTGTGGAGTCAACATGAAAAGCTAATTTGAAAATGAAGCCGTAGATAGCATAAGCATTCCTCTTAGGGTTATTCTAGTCTACTCTGGATGGAATAAGGGGATAGAAAATGTAAAGAACAGACACTCAGACTTTTTCCCTTCCCCCACACCCCCACACCCCATCCTGCCCCAGCACACACTCAGCAGTTTGCACTGGGCATTGCAAAATCTTTAGCCACAGGAAAGGCCGAAGGCAGAGCTGTCCATGGTTTAGAAAACAGTGTTCTAACTGTTGGTTGAAAATCGGGTAATAAGAGTCCTGTTAGTGAACAAAACTTATTAGAGAACTGGCTACGGCTACGGACGGAAGGAATGCGGCTCAGCGGCAGGCAGCAAGAAATTGCTGTTGAAAAGCCTACCTCTCTGGGGAGGAGTCAGAGATCAGACTTTGCCAAGCCTCAGGTCTAACCCAGAAGGTCCCACCTCCACCCTCCACTCCCATCCCCCTCCAGCCCAACGTTGTTAGATTGTTAGCATCGATCCCGGGCTTTTTCTGACCCCACAGTGGGTGAAGAGAAGAGAGCCAGCAAGACGGAAAGCAAGCAAGGTGGAGTGTGGGATGGGAGACTGGGGCCTGCTTTGGTAGAGGGAAATAAAAAGGGGGGAGGGGAAGGGGCCAGGGGGAGACCAAGTCTAGCTGGTTCCTGGCTGCTTCTCTTTTCTCTGGCCTTTATTCCTTGTAATTGGATAAAATAGGAACTCACTGGCGGACCTGTGTTGCTGGGTGTACTGTACTTATTAGAGACTAGCTAACAGTAAAGTGGAGACTCCGGGTGGGGGGCACAGGAGACAGAGGAGGAGGAAAGAAGGTGAGAATATATATTTAGGATGAGGGAGGAGGAAGAAGAGAAAGAAGCTGTGAAGAAGGAAGATTACAGAGGAAAAAGTGACTGAGCGCAAGAAGGACAAAGAGGAGTGGTTGGGGGTGGGGGTGGAGGCAGGGCGGGGAAGGGAGTTACCGCCCCTCCTGGCTCCTCCTGCCCTCGCATCCTTGTGCAATGGTACTGTTTGCAGTGATGCTCAGAGGGCAGGCACCTGCTGCTCTGTAATGATTCAGCCTCTTTCAGCCGCTGCGTTAACACGACAGGATGCTGTTGCTACTGTCGCTGCTGCCTCTCCTGCCGCCGCCGCTGCTGCCGCCGCCGCCTCCTCTGGTCTTGCTTTTGCTTTTACTTCTCCTGCATGACAGTTGTTTTCTTCCTCTAAGCAGACACCAGCTTCAGACGCTTGAGGTGAGAAACATGCCTTTCAGTTTGGGATACTGGTTTACTTAATCGGCTAGGCATCAGCTTGCTTCCTATTTTGGTCCCTTGCCTTCTTGACCAACCGGGATGGTTTGGAGAAGCCTTTGAAAGAACTGAAAAAGTGTCCCAGAAACAACAGCTCAAGATATTTCGGTACACTTCTATTTTATAGTTGCCAGAAGCTCTTTCTTTTTCGTTTTTCTTTTTCTTTTTCTTGCCTCCTCCTAAGCTCTCTTACTTTGGATAATGGCCTTGGACTTGGGAGCCTTATCGATTTCCCCCTTCAAGATGCTGTATCATTTGGTTGGGGGGAGCTCTGCATGGTAACGCACTGTGAGAGAGGCCAGGCCTTCTGGAGGTGAGCCGATGGAGATTTATTCCCCAGACATGTCTGAGGTAGCTGGCGGGAGGTCCTCCAGCCCCTCCACTCAGCTGAGTGCAGACCCATCTCTCGATGGGCTTCCGGCAGCGGAACATATGCCAGACACCCACACAGAAGATGGGAGAAGCCCTGGACTCCTGGGCCTGGCGGTGCCCTGCTGTGTGTGCCTGGAAGCTGAGCGCCTGAGAGGGTGCCTCAACTCTGAGAAGATCTGCATTGTCCCCATTCTGGCTTGCCTTGTGAGCCTCTGCCTCTGCATTGCTGGCCTAAAGTGGGTATTTGTGGACAAGATATTTGAATACGACTCTCCTACCCACCTTGACCCTGGGGGGTTAGGCCAGGACCCTGTTATTTCTCTGGATCCAACTGCTGCCTCAGCTGTTTTGATATCATCTGAGGCGTACACTTCACCTGTCTCTAAGGCTCAGTCTGAAGCTGAGGCTCATGTTACAGTGCAAGGTGACCATGTTGCTGTGGCCTCTGAACCTTCAGCAGTACCGACCCGGAAGAACCGGCTGTCTGCTTTTTCTCCCTTACACTCTACCGCACCGCCCTTCCCTTCTCCAGCTCGGACCCCTGAGGTGAGAACACCCAAGTCAGGAACTCAGCCACAAACAACAGAAACTAATCTGCAAACTGCTCCTAAACTTTGTAAGTAGTGAGAGAAAGAGAGACTGATGGTGGCTTAAAAGAAAGGGTGGGCGGGAGCTTCCAGAAGGCATTCTCTAGAGGGCTAGCTATTTCCTTTGCGTTTGCATTTTAACCCCCGGGAGGTTTTATTTGGTGAATCATGTGACAGTGAAAAACAAAATAAAAGAATCTTATAAACCCCTAGGATGAATCAGGTTTTTAAACAGCAACTCCATGTAGCCAGGTTGTTAAGTCTGAAGTTGTCAATCAAGAACTACAAGCATCTTTTAAGTCAGGCTTTAGATGTAAGCTAAGCTCAATTGATTTACAGTAGTTTTAGAAGTTAATATCTGACTGCCCTTCCTATATTAATAGCTATGTAACTTCTGTGTGCCATTAAGTATTATTTTGCATTGTCCCTTGTCCCTCTGCAGAGTTTAGTTCGCCTTCTTCCTTCCTATTCCATCTTCCTGGAGCCCCAAGCTGCCTGTCATCTTTCTCTAGCTCTTCTTCCTGCCTCTTCATTACATCTCCTGCACGTCTGAATTTTCATTGTTTGCTTCGGATACTGCAGCAAGTCTGAGGACACGGTCCTCCCTCTGCTGTCTTCGGACCATAGCTATACTGCACAGGTCTCATAGGAACTTACCAGAGGCAGTTTGTGTTCTGTTTAAAACAAACTGCAGTTCTCCACAGAGGGATTTTTCCTAAATGAGTTTTGTCTTCTGTAATCAAGTATTTAAATAGATTTCTTGCCAGTCATTAAAAACTGTGAGGACCATTAACTAGGTACCTTTTTTTTTTTTTTTTTTTTTGAACATGTGTCATTTAACCCCATCATATTGCCAAATCCTGGTTTTATAACCTGTGAGAAAAAAGACACCACACTATTAAAAACAATCTGGAATGAAACACTGGTGTGTGCAGAGGTCATTGCCTTAGCTTTATGGTGGAAAGTTGACAGCCATGAGATGATGACCAGCCAGATTGTTCCAAATGTCAGTACTGAGCTGTTTTTTTTTTTTTGTTATAATATTTAAAGAAATGTTTGCAGTGTTTTCTGTTTCTGCCTTTCCCACTCTTTATTATTACTGTTGATGAGTTTACTTAGTAGGAAAAAAGAAACCCTAAAAGATGAGAGAATTTGATTTTCAACAATGCATGTAAAACACTTAAGTGTTAGAAGGAGCTGAGGGTAGAGTCTGTAATAAAGCACCCCTTCAGTTTTCCCACACAGTAGGGTTCAGAATGAAGCTGTGCAGTATGCTAGAGAAACTCAGGAAAACCAAACTTGGTATGTGCATGAGACTCAAGATGGTTTGACATAGTCCTGCTTCTGTGCAAACGCTTGAAAAGGAAGCCTGCTTTTCCAGGTGTAATTAGGAAAGCCTCCTGCATGCAGGCACAGCTTTGCATCTTCATCAAATCCCTAAAGCATCATTAAAAATCTGACAGACTTTCTGCCTTTGCTGCCTCTTCCCACCTGGCAAAGTGACCGGGAAATAATACTCAGATGAAATGATGGGCTATAAAAAGCAAGTGCAGATCCTACAGACAGGCAGCATTCCCCACACAGGCAGACAAGGTTACCTCTTTGTCTTTTATTGTTTGCAACGGAAAGCTTCAGTTGAAACATGCACACATTGGTTGAAGTGCCGGAAAAACAAACAAACAAACAAACAAACAAAAACAAACAAAAAAACTAAGGTAGCTCTTTGAAAAAACTCTTCAGACAAACTATAATTTTGTCATCTGATGAACAGACAAAGAAACAGACAGCACACGACCCTGAAGCAGGTCCCCATAAGAAAGTGCTCAGGAACTTTTGAGAAATTGGTTTTGAAGGGAAATTCTACTAAATGTTTTCAATAGGCTATATATTCCACCCCACCCCATTCTATCTGTCTGTCTGTCTGTCTGTCTATCTATCTATCTATCTATCTATCTATCTATCTATCTATCTATCTATCTGTCGATCTCTCTGTCTCTCTCTGTTTCTGTCTCTCTGTGTGGGTCTCTCCGTCTTGTCTCCGTGTTTCCTCTTCTCTCTCTCTCTGTCTCTCTCTCTCTCTCTCTCTCTCTCTCTCTGTCTCTGTCTCTCTCTGTGTCTCTCTCTCTCTGTCTCTGTCTCTGTCTCTCTCTCTCTCTCTCTCTCTCTCTCTCTCTCTCCTAGCCAGGCCATTGATTTTTATGGCATTAGCAATAAGTAGGGAAGATTTACTGCTGCTTAAAAGCCTCACAGAAGCCACCTCTGGCCTGAGCGCAGCTGCAGCATTCTGAAATGTGTCCAGCACAATGTCTGGGAAGCAGTTTTCTCTTGAAAAGTTGGGGGGTGGCTGGGTTAGAACAGTTGGTTAAAGCGCTAGACCTGCAGGGTTCTCTTATGTGAAAAACTTAACTTTCTGGACTTAGCAGGCATCTGTCAGTCGAGGTTCAGTGAGTCCAGGAATGCTGGTTTGCAGACCTGCCATCGGTTCCTTTTCTGTTGTTTAGAAAGGCTGTGGTCATTAAGTGAAGGGAGAAGGCAATGCTTAGCCTGGTGCTGTTGTCTTGTCTGCTTTTTCATCTGGGTTGGTTGAGAAAGTTCAGTTTAGCTGTAGAAAGAACTGGGCTTTCTTTCTCTGTGCAGGTTTGACATGGACTTTGCCATCATGGCTTCTGTTTTCAAGTGGCATGATTGTCTCTGAAATATGCTCTGCCATGGTTTCAAGACGGCACCCTCCCTTTCCTGATTTTCTTCCGTCTCAGCATAGTCACCATCTCAAGCACAGAGCCATAGCCTTCAAGGTCATCATCTGTGCAGAGCTAATTGATTCTTCTTCATCCTGGAGCCTGAGAAACTGGAAAAGTGACAGACATAGCGTTTTCGTCTGCTCTCTTAGTCCCAAGCCCAATTGACTGGCCTGTCTTGAGATTTTATTTTATAAATACTAAAACTATCTCTGTCTTCAAGGACTCTGGACAAGTTCTCTATCTTTGGTAGAATAAAAGACAAAAGCATAGCAATCTTTTTAATGGCCTGCAGGTAGAGTATCTATCTATGGTAGGATTTTAAGAATGGAGGATTTTTTTTTCATGATGTAATACAATTTTTATGTTTTCACCATATTAAGTACACAACCAGACTTCAAGAAATTGAATGCAAAACTAGAATAAAAACATCTGCATTTGTCTTTTTTATTCTAAAGTTTTTCTATTGTCACAGTGGTTCTATTGTCATATTAAGCTTATAGTTTTTATATAATAAGTCACACAATACTTGAAATTCTACCTCTCTGTTTCTATAGTATAAACCCAAGGCCTCGTGCGTGCTGGATATATGGTTTATTGTATCCTCAGTCTGAACCATTAACTTTTTTCTTTATCTGAGCTTTAAAACTTTTTTTTTTTTTGGTCCTCCATTTATATGAATAGAGCTGGCTTTGGGGAAGTCAGAAGCTTCTATGGCCAGAGAAAGAATTGATTAATTAGCTTTTAGCCAGGAAACTGTGGTACTATCCTGAAAAAGAAATTGCTTTTGAGTTGTTAGACCCTGCTTGAGAACAGCTTCTTGGAGACAAGAGTATATTGATATTTTTATCTTAGGCCAAATTTGTTTTGCTTTGTCTTAAATCTTCACTGGATTGCTTGAAAGAAAAGCTATTGTTGGCACAGCGACAGTTTGGACCCTGCCATCTGTACAAGATTAACATGCTGAGTTGCCCATCCCAACTAGTCTCTTCCCTTGATTTCAAAGGACCTTCCATTTTTAATTCAAGTAGATTCTTCTCCTCTGTCTTGATGACTGGAAGCCATTTGGAGCAGCACTCTTCTATTAACTTCTCTCCACCGTATCCCTCACTTGTTTCAGATGGAAGACAGTAAGAATTTCAAGAGGCTGACAAATGCCTCCAGTTCGAGCCAAATGATTAAAATGGATGAATGTCATGCTTATACTCTAATTCCTTAACCTGAAGTACTTACTCAGTGACACAAAACAATAGAAAATATAGTATCCAGCACTCCTGATTTTAAGTGTGATTCAATCATGTACACACATGAACACATACATGTGTATGTATACTATACATACACACACAAGTGCACATACTCTCACACAGACAGTGTACATATACAGCCAAACACACACACATACATACACTCACACAGACACATAAACACACACACACACACACACACACACACACACACACACACACACACCATTCTTCTACAATCACCACTATTTCCTCCTGTCATCTTATCCCTCCTGCTTGACACTTCGAGCCGGAGACCACCTCTAGGGTTTCAAGTACCATTCACCTAACAATTAAGCAGGTACTTCAGCCAGAACCACTTGCTTAGCATGTAGGAGTCATATGAGTAAAATTGGATTTTCCTCTCATCTTCCTGTTCTGCGTTTATTGAATTTTCTATCACGGTAGTCTTTTCCCTCTGTGCTGGATCATCATCAGTACAGTGTTCGTCTTGCTGCTGGAAACAGCTTGAGTTACCTAGGGTGAGCTGTTTTCTAAGACACAGCAGATGGCTGTGTGGCTCACCTCTTTCTTGCATATCGCACTTCCGAGATTTCTTCCATATTCCTTTGTGATGCCCAGATCAATCATTCTCTATCCCGCCTTCCCAACTCTGCTTTGAGTCTGTCTTATTGCTGTGCTCAATGCCACTTGACTTTACACATCAGCATTCCACTACATTTTAAACATCTCTCCCTGTCTTTTCATGTGCCCCTTCATTTCATTTTAATACTGAATGCCATTTTAAACTATTGTCTCCAGCTAGTAAAAGCACATGCGTGTTTCTTTTTTACAACAGTGAACTTAAGCTTCCTTTCTTCTCCTCATCTGGCCTTCTTTTTTTCCCCCTGTGCTAAATGCAGCCTTCTCTGCTGACTCAGCAATATTTCTATGCCTGTCACCAATTTCCAGAAAGTGATTGTGTCCTCAGCCAAGTACCTGAGTTTTCTTAGTTCCCCTTCCTTTTAGCAACACTTCAGTGTAGTACACCTTCAATGCAGGAAGGAAGAGATTGTACTGATTGAATAACCAATGCATTAAAAACGTTAATGGCTGTCTGGGCGCCCCCTGAAAGCTCACACTCTCACTGAGCCGACGGAACTTTCTAGTAAACCATAAAATAGACCACATGTAGTTTTATGCTGGCTTTTTTCATTATGTATGTTCACTCTGTTTAGTAGGGTAGGTTTTCTTCTACAATTTCCTCCTCTTTGCCCTTCAACAGTGCACATAAAGTGTACAGTTGTGGGCTTGCCACTGTACATGTCTAGATACCTACACTACAGTGAAATCATGGCTCTCCTGGATCTTAAGCTCTGGTGGAATACAAGGACTCATTTTGGGATACCTCTGTACATTTATACATACATATTATCTCACACTGGCATTCCCTCTCTCGGCCTTCATTTAACTCTTTTGCTTCCTGGCAGACACTGAACATCTGTCTATAGATGATGCCCTTTGTCATTTAATGATAATGATCCCACTTTTATAACCAATAAGGCAAGTGGCCATTGTGGCACTATTTAATCAAGCCCTTTGAGCAGAACACTCTCTAAAGACAGAAAGTACGTATATAATTTTTCTAGCATATAAAGGTTGTAAGGTTATTTTCTGATCCTAGTGATCTCACAGCCATAAATAATGTAATTTTTATATTTTGCTCATATTTTCTATGCATTGTCTTGGTTTGCAGAGAACATTAATAGTAATAACATTTTCCCAAGTTTTTGGGTTTCACTGCCCAGAGAAAAGATAGAATCTGATCATCACTCATGAGTTCTCCACCCATATAAAGACCTACCAGGTCTGTACACAATTTAGATGAAGACTGATTAACTGGGCCTGAATAAAGTCAGCTGTTGCGATTTTTATTGTGGCACCTTTGACCATGCATATATCCATGCATGCGCTCATGTGTGCATACTTATGTATGTATGTATGTATGTATGTATGTACATACGTACACACTCAAAGGTTATATATGAATAAAGTGTATGCTAACAGTTTTGGGGACTGAGTTACTTCCCAAGTGAGGAAACACAGACTTGGATGATGAAGTGACTCAACAATGAATATCTCTATGACCGATTAGCGTAGTGAAGAAGACTAAGGCTCAAAGAATCCTATCCTTGCTCTCTGATTCCCCCCTCATTTTTCCTAATTATATTTAACAATAAATATTAATATAATTCAGCAAGTTTTAATTTCTCATTTTTTTCAGATTCTAATTAGTAAAGCTTTTTAATCATTCACTGCAGAGAAAATTTTACACCTATGATTTTGATCATCCCTCTGGAGATTGGACATCATCTTTCAGTGATTCATATATGAGAGGTTTTTTTTTTTTTTTTTTTTTTTTTAAGCTGTCAAAGTCATTCAAACTAAAATGTGTCAATTGTTGAGAAAGAAATGAATTCTTCATAGAGAGTATTGGAGCAGAGACAGACACTTCAGGGAGAGTTTGTGAGCCAAGCAAGGTATTAAGTATTTGACCTCTGATATTCCTTACAGGGGTGGTCTTCAGGCTCTTCTCTTAAGGCATTATTTTATACCCGGGTGTTCTTGGAACTTAATCCCACTAGTCTCTGTTCATGACAAGCAAGAACATTCCTCTGAATGTGCTTCTGTCCTCCTGTCTGGGAATAGGGTGCCCATGTACTAAGGCTCTTAGAGAATGAAGTAGAGCACTGGAGAGCAACAGTTCCCAAGCTTGACACATACTAGATGTTTCCCCTTGTTCTAGGTTTGACTATCTTCTTCGAGTTGCCCCTTCCTTCTTGTGATCCTGTCAGTGGTGGTTTGTCTACGTTTGAAGTATAAGTACATCAGCTGAGACATTTATGCAGACCTTTCATGCAAGGGGAGGGTTTAAGACATATATTAAGTAAAACCTGCAGGAGAGGTTTGATTTCAAATGCCAGTCTACTCTTAACAACCACAGTAACCTTCAAAGAATCACCCTGGCGATTTGTTTTCTACATTCAAACAAATGGGTCTTTCTTTGCATTTCTGGCTCATATCTGCATACTGTCACAAGTGTGAACATCTCTGGAAAAAAAGGCTAAGGTGTGAATCTGGGAACTGAGTTTAGCTGGAAAAATCATGAGTCCTTGCTTTGGAAATAGAGCATGTGCTTTTTCTTTGTTATTCTAAGCTGAGATTTCCTAATCCCAGAAGACATAAATTGAGGCCTGTGGGCTATATTTAGTATTTGACAAACACATGGAAATAACAATTTACATAGAATAATTTTATATGAGCTAAATCAAACATAACCATTATTATAAATTAAAATATTTAAATATATACAATCTATTTGTGTGGATTGAAATAAATAATTCATATATATAATGAATATCTTTAAATAAAAAGGAAATGGTTTTATGGTTAATGGATAAAACTGGATAGATCACTTAAACTGTATGGGGAAAGATTGCTCATTAATAGTTGGGCAGGAAAGTGGGAGAAAAAAATGACTTGGGACTATGAACCATAGCCAGAGGTTTTTAAAAAGCATAAGTGCAAAAGTGACATAAAATCTGTCGTAGAAGCAAAAAATAATTGTCTCACACACACACACACACACACACACACACACACACACAGACAGACAGACATACTGAATTCCACTGTAATGAACTTAAAATAAAATCTTAGTTTGGAGACTATTGATTTCAGTCCTCTTGAAGATAGTATTTTTGTAGTACACTGACCATTTTACAAAGAAAAGCAATTTTGTAAGAGCTTGTCATATATAAGACCATACAGTAATAAGCATAATAAATGGGTTTTTATTCGTTCTTTAATGTAGAACTAGGAATAGATTGAGACTTTTATGGTTTGATCATTTTGATTGCCATTGGTTCAAGTCTGAAAAAAAAAAACGTAGTGTAGAAACTGAACTGAGAATCAATAGTGGAGCAGTGTGGTAGCTACTTACAAGTCAGAAGTAATTGATAAGAATCAAGGGCAGATTTTTTTTTTTTTTCCTGGGTAAAAGGATAGGATGCCTCCTCGGGTGAAGCATTTTGATGTTTTCATCAGGAGCATGATGCAAGGCACCAGACTTGATGTGCCATAGTGTTCTGTAGTAGACACTCAAGTGCTGAATTGCCTTTCTTGGGATGGCCTTGTCCCAGCTGTCAGTTCTCCAGTACAAAAATATCCCTTCTCCAACTACCATCCTTGAAAGAGAGCATTAAATTGTGTATACATTTGCATAAATGCACTCAGAAGAACAGAGCAGTGCTACAAGACAGCTTGGGGGTGGGGATTAGGCAGAAAATTGACAATAGGTTTCTCAAGCCCCGGTGACATTGGCATAAGATGTGGGTCTCAGTTTCCTTTTCCCAGCTTGCATCTCTTCTCCTTTATTCTTTTTTTTTTTTTTTCATAGTTCACATCCCAGTTACTTTTCTCTTTCCTCTATGAGCTTATGGGTCACAGCTATTTCTTCTTCAGTGATCTCCCTAAATGTCCCTCCTCCCTTTTCTGAGACCTACATCAGGGTTATGGATTAGGTGGCCTAGAGTAGCTGTGTTTTCTTACCGCATGAGTTGGAGGAGAGAGAGCCCATGAGATCGTAACCACAGACTGGACCACTATTAGCCTGATGACTTTGGTGTTGCTCCTTCCTGTGCTAAGTAGCAGGAAGTGTTTACATTATGAAATATGTTGGAGTCATGGCAATAAAAGCCCCATAAATAAATGAAATGATATAAGGACACTGGGCCTGAAGTCTTGTTAGCATTTGTTTGTAATCCCTTGGTGAGTTTCCTGGGTCATAATTGCTCACTCTTCTGGGAGCAGAAGGAATCGGTAGCCATCAATTGTTACATGATGCTAAGTTTTGCCTACAAAGCAAATCCTAAGAGTGGTTAGTAGCAGGATTCATATCGCAACTCTGATATCCCCTTTACTACAGTCCTTAAAGCTGGGGCCATGGTAGATTTTCTAACATGTAGCTCTGGGTCTTCTTAAGGATGAAAAAATAATATTGTCAAATAATCAGCCAACATATTGTTGAGAAATTTTAAAAAATATTAGTTCAAGTCCTTTTATCTTTTTGCTTAACTGATAACTGAGAGAAATCTAAATTAATCTTTGTTCAGTAAGTTCAGGATTGTAGGAACCTGATCAATAATTTTAGCTGCAGTTTTACGTCTAATATTCACGCCAATGATTGGGATCATAGCTATATGACTTTAGCTTTTTAGTATGTTTAAAATTCCTCTATTTAAGATTGTTGAATTTTGCCGGGCAGTGGTGGTGCACGCCTTTAATCCCAGCACTTGGGAGGCAGAGGCAGGTGGATTTCTGAGTTCGAGGCCAGCCTGGTCTACAGAGTGAGTTCCAGGACAGCCAGAGCTATACAGAGAAACCCTGACTCAAAAAACAAGAAAAACAAAAACAAACAAACAAACAAAAAAGATTGTTGAGTTTTCTATATAGGTAATGACTTTTTACCTATATAATTTTACCTGACATTAAATTTGTTTTGGGTTGCAATTATAGTAATGCATGACACTTGTCATTCACATGTTTTTAAATGACACTAAATAGAAAACCTTTACAATGTTGAATTCTGTAATATTTTGAGGCTATTGTAATCTCATTCAGATATGAAGTAGAAATTCTTGTCTTGCTATGAAGCAACCTTAGGTCTTTGTATATTTTAAATTTGTGTTGGGTTATTTCATAACCAAGATTAGGAATTCAGAGGGTTATAACATCTAAAGGCGGTATCTGCCAAACCCCCATTAGTACAGAGAAACAGACTCTAAGATATCATGTTATTTACAAGCAATTGTACAGAATTAGATAATTTAGACCATATCTTAGTGTAGTCTGGCTTTTCTGCTACACAGTATGTGTAATCAAATGATTTTTCTATATTTCTAATTTTTAGTTCTCTTCAGTAGTGTTTATGGGTCAAATATTTATGGAATTTTACAGTTTTACCTATCCATTTTAAAGCAGATTTAACCTTTTTTTATAAGACAATACAGTTTTTCTTTAGAAAGGCTCTGTTCTTTAGGGATCAATGAGAACTGAAATGAGAAGGACAGTAATTCCTGGTTCTCAGGGTCCTTGGATTTAGTAGGGCAGAGTTGAGTCCCCAGATGTCTTCATTCTCTGTTGCTACTCTCTCACATGTTCACTGGAGGGTGACAGATCGTTAGACATTGATCATAGCATTTAATGTTCTCTGAGCACATAAACACTACCCGATTAGTCATTGTCCTTTATGGGACTTGTTTTGAAGCGGATTGTGAAATTGTGTGATTCACAAAGTCAGAGTTCTTTCGTTTGTATTCTCTGAGTTTGTCATAGTCAATATTTAGGAAACACATCGTTTCATGAATTCTTTTCTAGTGTGTGACGTCCTCCTACAGAAGGACCCCAGACTTGCTATCTAGGGAACCCCAGCTGTCCGCTACCTCCTGCCCATATGGACCATGTTCTCACCAGCTGGGACTAACCCTGGATGTTATTTTATTTCTTCCTTTGATTCTTTTGCTCCATTTCTCTACCTCAAGTTTTTGTTCCCTGTAATCTCTAACCTTTCCAAATTTTTCTCAGGCTTTCGGTTTGATGGTCTAAATAAGATATGGTCCCTTGTCCTCCAGTGCTCCCTTGCTTATTACATAAACCACATCAAGAATTAACCCTAAAGATGGCTTGTGATGATCCCACTGGACTGAACATTTTCTAAGAACCAGGGTTACAGCTAAATTCATTCCTGTGCCCTGGACAGTAACAAATAAAGTATTTTATATGGAATAGCCATGCCCTCTGTATGTTTCTAAGAATAAAAACCATCATGCCAAGGGCTGCCTAAAAGCATATCTTAAATTTATGAATTTAGCCATTGCAAAATTTCTTGAGACAAAATGGGACATCGTTAAAAAATAGTTTGCAAAGTCACATCACCTACCTTATGACCAAAGTTCAGTACATGGTATTGAACACAATGGTAGAACAAAAGAACCGACTTCTGTACGTTGTTTTCTGCCACCCTTACCATAGCACACATACACACACAAATAAGTCAAATAAATGCAGTGAAGTTTTAAATTTTCACATTACCAGGCTTTGGGGTATATATTCAGCACTCAGTACATTGATGTAAGAGGATCAGTAAGGAATTCTAGGTAAAGCTAGGCTTCACAATAAGTCTGAGATGATCCTGAGCTAGATAAGACTGTCTCAGCAAAGAAAGGCAAAACAACAACAACAAAACAAACAAAGATTTATCATCATCATAAGGCAAAACCAACTGTAGACCACAAAGTATTTAGCATGTCTACCTTGGAAACCCAGCCCTGCTCTGCTGGGTGATGGCAAACTCTTTAAAGTTTCTTTGACTCCATTTCTTCATTTATGAATGGTGTTAACTGTGGTTTATTCATGGTGTTGTGAGGGACCACGTTAGTTAACAAGCATTAAGCATTTGCATTAATCCCCGCCTCACAATGCTCTACAAGAAAAGAGCTACCATTACTGCACAGTTTTACAACTTAATTTCACTTATTTGAATTTGAAACTTTGGCAGTACTGTGTCAGGCTTGATGAAAAGGACAGGGCTTCCAGAGATAGGCTCATAAGTACATGGCTTGGTACTACTTTGGTTTAGTGTTCTCTTTTCCCTGTGTGATGTGTGTTGCCATCAATTCTGCATTGTCCTCACGAATTAGAATTAGAGAGAGACAGCCATTGGTCCACCTGCCAGTGAGATGATGAAGCAGCCTGATACAGAAAGCTGCCCTCACAGGTAGAGCTCCATGCATCAAACTGGTATGTCAGTCATGTGTCTATCTGAACTTACTTCTGTGTCCTTTCACTGCCATAAAATGGTAGGCCAGTCAAGAAGGTGAGAAAGAGCTTCACATAGTTGTGGGAGGACAGAGTTCCATAGTCCCCTGAGTTCTATAAGAACCTCACCCACCTAGGACAGAAGTCCCACTATCAAGACTCTGTCAGTGGAGAGATGGTTCGAGATATCAATGGCAACAGTGATCTTGAAGTCTCTGAGCTTTGTTAAGATCACAGAAAAACTATTAAGATTTAAAGATAAGAGCAATCATACAGATAAGCTGGTGTGAATATTTTCCTTGACTCATGAAAATTAAAATCCATAAGTGTGCAATAATTGGGTCTTAGGGTCCTCTTGTATAGTTATCTGTAAGAACTGGACAAGGCCCTGAAGTCAGAGGATGGTAGGATGACAAAGTCTGCTGGTTACTGGCCTTTTTTAACAGTTTGATCTGCTCAGAGATAAAATACTTGCTGTTCACTGGAATTTGAGGTGGTATGGTAGAAGCATAAAAATTTTATGCTTAAGATATTTAGCATTTAAGAAGACTGATGACTATGAAGAACAGAATCAGGCATCTTCACACTGTGAGTGTTTCAATGTGAACCTTGGAAAGCATGTCTGTGACTCTGAGGGATTATGGGTACTAATGTTCTGAGAAAGGCATAAGCAGAACAAACAAGCATAACAAGCATGCTGGGTACACAGTAAATAGACTAGTTTGATTGATATACTGAGATTGTTAGTCGACAGCTAACATTCACTAACCAACCACATGTTTTATGCTCAATGTTTGACATGTGTTATCTAATCTTTGCATAACTCTTTGCTGTAGGTATTTTCCTTCTTTTAAAAGTTTATAAAACAGGATATAAATGGCATAAACAGTAATATAATATTAGTGATATAGTGATAGTGTTGGTGATAATCAGACTAGAGTAAGGAAATAAGAAATATAGCAGAGGTGTAAGCCAGGTCATAGAGACATAATTCCTTGGACTAATCTAATATGTAAGGAAAGGAATACTTCTGCTTTTATTATGACCTAGAGCTTGTTAAATTAATGCATCTGTGAATGGCAGTATGACTTATTCATTCTGCATGTATGTATTGGGTTCTACTAAATGTTTTTTTTTTTTGTATTTATAAGTATATAGAATCAGTGTGTTTGTGATAGGAAATGACTGTTCCAACTTGCAGGGAACATGACAGTACTTCTTCCTGAGGGAGCTCTCAGGTAATGTGAATCATTCTTCCATTGATAAGATATAAAAATGAAAATTGCTAAAACATAGACTCCAAAGCCATTTTAAGTTTATTTTGCAACGATATTTATTATTGCTGGTGGAACTAACCTTTTAGGATGCATATCCCTTTTAATGGATACTAGTAACTTATGTGCTAATACACGTATTCGGGTATTAAAATTACAAATGGAACAACACATTAGGATTGTATTTATCCTATTACAGTTCATAGTCTCAGCATAGGATGCATGTTCCAGGCCAATGAGCATTGTAAATGTCCTCTCCACCCACTTTATGCTCAGAATAGTCAAAGCTGTCTATTTTTTGCATTCAGTTCAGAATATGACTTCTGAATTGCGGCTGTTACACGCAGCTTTGGCAGACAGTTATTAATGCCATTCTCAATTTGTAGCTCTTTTCATCTATGTCCTTTTGGGGATTTCTGCACTTTGTTCTAAGGAAAGGGCTATCACAAAACTACAGACGCCATCGTGTGTGTGTGTGTGTGTGTGTGTGTGTATGTCTGTGTGCGTGTGCATAACTTTGGATTTACAAAGCTGGTCAATGAAGTGAGATAATGTAGCTTTGTGTACTGTTCAAACACCAGGTATTGATTTCTGGAGTTTATTAAACATATATGGCTATAGATGTAAATAATCACTGTTCAAAAAAAATGAGCACTTTTCTCATCTAGCTTTGTATGTAACATAGTGATGGTTTTATTAATACCATTAGTAAGTTATTTTTAGAGTGAAAACCTTCAAAGTGTGGCAAAATAACCTCTGATAATTAAAGCAACCTATGAAAGTGAGTTCTGTGCAGGGTTTTCAGATTCCCTGGACCAGATGGGGTAGGTCAGAGGCCTGAGTGTTTCTGCGTGTCTGTCTGTACCCTGTCCTCTGCTTTCAGGGTAACATGGAAATTGCCAATATTTCCAACTGAAAATCTAGAAGTCAAATATAAGAGAACTCAGTTGAGACTCACTGACTCCCACCTTCAGTTTCTAAGCTTATAAACAGAAGCAACATTTTTATGTTCTCCAAGGGTGGCGGGGGTCAGAGAGAAAGGGAGGGAGGGAAACCAACCACATCATTTCTACCTCCTTGTCCCACGCTGGCCTAAAACTGCTGCACAGGCACAGACACTGTGGGCACCCGAATGAGCTGCCTGCTGCTCAGTTGTCTCAATTGAGATAAAATATGTATAACATGAAATTTTCATCACAATCATTTTACAGTGTGCTAAGGTGGTGTTGGGTATATCTACATCGCTGTGAAAGAGATCGTTCCAGAACATTCCCAGCTTGCAAACCTGAAGCTGTTATTTTGAACATCTTGCTATTTACCTCAACGTTTCAGTCCCAGACAGCCACCATTCTTCGTTGATAATTTACTTCCATTGAACATCAGTGGGATGCATTCATTCATTCATTCATTCATTCATTCATTCATTTCAGTTTCCTCTTCCTTCTTTTCTTTCTTCCTTCCTTCCATTTCTTTTTCTTTCTTTCTTTTTGGCAGTATAGTGCCCTCCAGGTTTATCCACAGTGTAGCATCCATGAGAAAACGCTTTCTTTATAAGGCTGAATAACAATCTATCATACACGTACATCTGCTCACACACTTGTCCATCAATGAACTCTCGGTTGTTTCCCCTTCTTGATTATTGTGAAGGATGTTGACGTGAACTCAGGTGTGACAGCAATCCTTTTTCTTTCAAATGTGAAGTTATAATACTATTTTTCCATAAATCAAATTTGTGAAAAATATTTCCTATGGCAGCATACTAATAAACTCAATTTCCTTATTATATATAAATAATTCCTCTGGGGAAACCCTGGCTCTGATTGCCCTGTGGATTAAAGAAGATAGGGAATGTACTTCCTGGAAAGATGCTTTAACCATTTTTTTTCCTGTTCTTTCCCTTTTGATCATTTGTAACTATCCTCATCAGATACATTAAAATTGACTGTCTGATTACTCACAAACACATACTATTTTAAACAGTCTCAAAATGACATTGCATTATGAAATTTTTGTAAGAATGACCTTGTAATCCTGTTCTGTGGATGTTGGATGGCAGAAAGCAAGGGCTGCTCTGTTGAATCTTTAAAATGCAAGGTCTTATGCTGGTGGGATGGCATCCGTCCACAGGGGTGGTAGTTGGGGGATGGAGGTGGGGGTAGAGGTGAAGCATTTGCCCTCCAAGCCTGACAACCTGGCTTCAATCCCTGGACCCCAGGTAATGGTGTCAGGAGAGATGTGACTCCACCATTAGGTTCCGACCTCCACATTTGTGTTTTGCCATATCTTCCCCAAATATACACATCATGATAAGGATAAACACATACGTGATAAAGATTAATAATAAACGAAATGTAAGGTCTCAGCTAAAGGTAACTTAACTGTCCAGGTTCTATATGTCCAACTTTTGGATCCCTAGAGAAATCTCAGCTAGGATTCCCTGTTCAGATTGAGTGCATAGACACAGTCAGTAAGTTGTTTTATCTAACAGAATTCTTAGAAATAACCCAGGTTAGATCACGAGTGAGTCTAAACTGGAGAGAAAAGTGTACATGAGTGAAGTATTAGGACTATGGTGGCCTTCCTAGGACATTACTGGGCTGAAATCCTGGACTGAAGCTTCTGATGAGGGAGTTATTGGGGTCACAGCTATCTCTCGTGGGATTTTTAGAACTGCTGTGCACTGTTTATAAAAGCTGGATACACTCACTCTCAGATCATAATTTGTCATATTTATTTGCACCAAAGTATTTTAACATTTCATTTGCTGGTGTTTTGTCTGTTTGTTGCTCAGAGCAAACCATTGTTTTTTTTTTTTTTCTTTGCAATTGAATTCTCTAAGATTCTTATTGTTTAGGAAATCATAGACATCTTCTCAGTAAACATACTGGCTTAACAAGGACACATCTTTAGAGATGGAGACGGTGACTTAGGATCCCTTGCTCTTAATGTTATCAGTATGGATACAATTTATGCTGCAGACAAGAATCTTTTCTTCTTTCTCAGTTACTTAACAGCTATCTTCCTTCCGGATGACCAGAATAGAATTCTTTTTCCTTAATGTTTCTTGATAGGGAAAATTTCTTTTAGCATACAGAATAAATTAAAGTATCTGAATGTTTCAAGGCAGGATGTGGCACTGCAATATATAGGATTCTAGTGAGATTTTTGACAGCTAGATCCTTTCTGGGAATTACTTCCTTAAGCCTCAAAATACCCCTGCTGACACCCCGCTTATTTTATATTGTTTGAGATGTTCATTATCCATTCCTCATCCATGACAAGGACAGGATTGATAAAGGGTCGACATGAAAATTATAGAGAAAAGATGCAAATGTCAGAAGGGAGTGTGCAGCATGTGTAATGTGCTTCTTGCCCAATTACAGGGATATCCACTCGTCCATTATGTATGAAGGCTCCAGCATCTGATGCTTCCCCGTTACTTTCTTTTCCTCCTTCTTTGTGGAGGTCCGCTCCAACCCTGGTATTCGTGGCCATGGAACCAAAAAAGAAAATATCAAACCCACTGTAGAGGTTAATAAATTCCACCTTCTGTAAATAGCTAAGCTTTTACGTTAGTAATCATTAAAAGGAAATAATCAGGACTGCTGAAGGCTGGATCAATTCTGGATTGTTTGGATGCTTAAAGCCCAAACGGCTATGTCCAGCAGGAAGCAGAGCCGATAGGTGAGATCAGATTGGAGCTTGCCATTTGGACTTAAGCTGTTTTTCACTGCTCCATGCTGACATTTAAGTTAATGGAGTGATTTCTGAGGGATTTTCTTTCCAATATAACAGCTCGTCTGACATTTGGTTAAAGTGTATTTCATTATTTAATTCTGATGACATGATTAGAGTTGGTCTTGTGTTGGGTGAGGCCTTTCTAAGTCCAGAGGTTTGCCCCATGGCCTGTGCTGAAATGCACATGGCTTTCTGAGGCAGCTTGAAACCTAAGCACGCCATTTGAAAACAGTCTCTGTTGGTTTTGTCCCTCTATTCACAATAAAAAGTGTTAAGTGAAAAATGCATTGCGAAAGGAAAAATGACTGCTACGGCGCACTATTGTTTTGTTTCTGATTATCGTCTTTAAGAGTTATGTGCATTACATCTGCATCTAGCTGAAAATTCTTTCTTATAATTTGTGTTTTAACACAACTTAGCAGCATCAGGAGTACTTTTTAACGATATAAAGTGCCAAAGCACGTGAAATTTTTACGTTTGCTTTGTTAGGACTCAACCAAATTTCTTTGCATTTTTAAGAAATTTCTTTTAAAGAAAAAAACATATTTTGAGGCTGCTTCTCTTCTCATGCAGTGGTGGCATTCTCGTGTACACTTGACCTGTTTTGGTTTTTGATGGATGGAGATTTGGAAGCTATAAACCATTTCCATAGGGAATTCCCAGTTTATTCTTTTCATGTTCCCTTGGCTTCTCCTTCCCCTCTGATGTTACAAAGGCAATGACTTGAGGTGCTGGTAGGTGTATTCTCTCCAGCCAGACTCCTAAAATAGGGAAACATACTGCTATACTTAAGATCTTAAATATTCTTCCAGAAACTGTATTCAAGGCTCCGTCCTCAGCATGGCACTATTATGAGGGAGTTGGGCACTGAAGAGGAGGGGCCTAGTGAGAAGTCTCTAAATCATGGAAGACACAGCCCTGAAAGAGAATATTGGAGTCCTGACTCTTGTCTTATCTTTACTTCCTGGCCATGAGGCCAATGATATTGCTTGACTGTGGGCTGTGTCATGATGTCTCACCACAGGCTCTGGACAGCAAAGCTTACTGACCTATATCTGAGACATCTCAACTGTGAGCCAAAATACACCTTTCCGCCTTTTATAATGCTCTTCTCTCAGGTGTGCGTTAATAATAAAAAGGACTATTTTATTTAACTAAACATTTTATTTAAATAAAATGTTATTTTGTTTAACATTTGAAGTGGTCAACAGCATGCATGCAGAAATCCAGAAGAAACAATGAATGTAATAAGCGAAGCATAAGGAGGTATTTTTAAACGCATAAATACTTCTGCACACATTACACATTACAAAGCAAACATTCAGTGCTCGGAAATCATGCATGGAGTGGGGCACCCTGGCCAAAGGTGGGGGCACCCTGGCCAAAGGTGGGGGCACCCTAGCCAAAGGTTTTTTCTTTCTTCCAACAGTGAGGAAGTAGATGTTCAGAGAACTGCCTGGGTGTGCTGATAATCAACATATCTGTAGAAAAGGGATAACGACGGTCCCCTATTTGTCATTATGCATTGTACATGTTAACTGGCTTTATTTAATCATTCCATGTGTACATGCCATGTTGTACCCCATGGATGCACGTGATTATGATTCGCCAGCTGAAAAGAAGACCAACAAGGCTAGGTAGAGCTGTGCCCTGTATAATCAAAACACCAAAGGTGCTAAGGATTGCTGCAAGTTAGAGCCTAAGCTTCCAGTCTACCTAGTGGGTTCCATGTCACCCTGGACTACAGTGTTCTCTGTAAGGACCTGCTTCTAAAAGAAAAAATAAATACATAAAATGAGTGACTGAAACTATACACTTCCTGGTGAAAGACTGGTAGCCTTTAATCATGTTTGCCTCAGCAATTGAGGCCATTGTGCAAGATTAGCGGATATGTATATAGGAGGCTTTTTATTTTGCTGAATTGTTTCTTCACTCAGACTACTTCATTCATTTGAGTTTGTCTTTATACTGTTTAGCCTTTCTCTCTCTCTCTCTCTCTCTCTCTCTCTCTCTCTCTCTCTTTCTCTCTCTCTCTCTTTGTGTGTGTGTGCATGTGTGCATGCTCACATTAACTATTCATCTGTGTACTATATAGATATAGATATAGATATAGATATAGATATAGATATAGATATAGATATAGATGTGTGCATGCATATCCTTGGCTAGATCCAGTTTAACTTTTGGCCTAGTGGATGCTGGGAGGGAGCTCACTGACCAAGGCCAGGGTGGTCTTTGACTTTTACTGACCCTTCCTTTCTTTGCCCTCATCCTACTACAGCACTCTGCTCTACAGTCCCTCAAGATTTTCCACAGGATTGTTAGTGGGGCGTAACAAAGTAAGGCAAAGGCTGACTTGATTAAGGACTTTTGTGTTTCAGGTATCTCTCATCAGACAGCTTTTGTAACAATAGGAAGAGTAGGTAGCTGTTTCCCAGGGATAATCTTTGATTTAGACCCCAGGGAAAACCTTGCCGGTCACTAATTAAGGCTCCTGTGGAATATGTGCAGCACAGGCAGTTTCATTACTAATGGGATTATATTCATTTTAAAATAAATGCATGGAGCTGAATGGACACGTATTATCAGTTTCTTACTACCTTCTTCTGGCTTGATTATTAAAATACAAGTTTTTACCACAAGGGAGAGCCTAGAAGGAGAAACTCCTAGTGTTCACATTTTCCGAGATCCCCATGATGAGTATCTTCAGAGGGACTCTCTGAAAGAGCTGCATACATTTAAAGAGGTTTGACTTAATCAGCGTGACCAGTTAGCTCAGCAACAAGTATGTATGTGCTGATGTCACACACTAAACTTATCCATCAGGTTTCTGCACTTCATTGAGATATTTCGTCCCTCTCCTTCTAGCTGTGCCTCTGTCTGCCTGGAAGCTACAGGTGTCTCTCCTTGTCCTCGTCCTGTCCTCTGTTTTGTCTGATGTCTAGCAGCTTTAATTCCACTACTCTTAACCCGTCTGCCTTCAAAGATTGATCTCACCTCTCTATTGCTCCTGCATTTTTTTTCCAATTAAGAAAGTATCATATTAGAACCCCCAAATTCAAATTTAGCCCGACTAGTTCAAATCTGAGTTACTGTTAATAACAACAAAATTGAAAGGTTTATAATATAAATACATTATGATATAATGTAGAAAAGTGTGTGTGTGTGTGTGGTGTGTGTGTGTGTGTGTGTGTCTACATGCAGGCCAGAGTTTGGCATCGAATGTCATCCTGTATAGCTCTCAACCTTACTTTTTGAGATGGTGACTCATTGAATTTGGAAATCACTGATTGAGCAAGACTAGGCAGGGAGCTACAAGGACCCTCCTCTCTCTGCTCCCAGCACTAAATTATAGGCTTATATATATATACTAAATTACATGGATCCTGGGAACCCGAACTCAGTTCCTCATTCTTTGGTAGAGGGCACTTCACTGACAGCATCTTTTCAGCTCCCACACTGTATTTTTATTGTTAAAATCCATTATGTATACAGTGAATGCCTCATCAAAGCTTTATAAATTAGAGAATGTGTCCTTGCATTTAAATAAAAACACTATTGACTTACACAACACTGTTACTTTCTTTATAAAATACATAGCTATCATCATCATCATCATCATCATGATACACTCTGATGTTTTTATGCCAGAGAGTAGTGAAAAGACCCCTTTGATCCCTGCTTCATAATCTTGGATAGGAAGAACTTTTAAAACTAATCGCAAATGATTAAGTAATTACCTATTAGACATAATAGAAACAAGTGAATTACCTGGATTATTCTCATTTAGCATAAATGTTAAATTCTATATAAGAATAAGCATCGGGCAATGACTAGAGCATTTATTTGCACAGCTAGCCAACATCAAAGACATGTATACAAATGTTTTCATGTCACATCATAAACTATTTCAAAGAAATTAGATAACTCTACAAACTGCATATTGTCAATTCAATTAATGCGATTTCTTCCTTAGTACACTGTGCAAAATAAAATCTTTCAGAATTTTCTTTTTTTGTGTTATTAAATCACCTTTTTCTTTCTTTCTTTTTTTTTTTTTTAACTGCATTAATTATACTAAGAGAGGTGGTACTTTGGCCAAAGGAGGTAGATGGTAAAGATTTGGTCAGGCAAGACATCTCCAAGTGTGCTCAGATAGAATTTCACATTCTGGTACCTGTTTTAGTTTAGTTGAACACATTTAATACATGTGTAGAAAGCACAAAGACAAAATAAGTAATTTTAAACAAAGATTATGTTTTACAATCTCTATCCCCACTGTCTCCACTTCCAACATTTCAGCTGCTATGTTAATAGAATAACAAGCTGTAATAGTAAATTATAGCTCTTTGACAGTGGTAAGGAGGTTTAGAAAGCAACTCCTAACTCTTAAATTCTCCCTCTTGTAATCAGCTGCTGACTGGATATGCAAAGTCCAGCCTGCAGGAAGTCCCCCTTTGAGGGGCTGCTGCAACCTTTCTCCATCATTAGCCTTTGAGGATCTTTGCATTGGCTCTGCATTTCCATAAACCCTGGAAGGACACCTTGAATCACCTGGTATCTCATTTCTATGTTGAGGTGGTATGTGCCTGCCCTACAGTAACACTGACTGTCTTTATCCATTGCTTTAAGGGTTGAGGCAAAAATCTTCCCTATTTAGTGAAGATTCTCCTGTAAACATAGCGAGGGCACTGGGCTTTTCTAGGCTAACATTACTGTGTTATGATGAAAAGTGAATGGAATGAGTTTGTCTCCTTATAGCTGTTTTATCCCACACCTGATGTCAACATGATCCCAATGCGTGTTAGGGACAAAGGGATTTCCACAGAGTCTCGACTACCTGTTTCTGTGCTCCATGGTAACCTTTGACAATGTAAATACAGTTTTTGTGTGTATTTGTCCTATCCACATTGAGCATTTAACTGAGGAAATACTGTTTTGATACATAAAGGGCTAACGAAGCCGCTCAATTTTAATTTTTGAAGCACCTGTAAATATTAAAGGTGCAGGCTAGAAGCAGAAAATAGACAGTAATTCTCAATAGTCTAACACAGCAAAGCCAAAGATCCAGAAATTTTTGCACCCCAATTTTTCTTGCTGTAAATAAAGACTTCTTTTCAATGTATGCACAGTTTTAGTGAACATGTAAGAGAGTTCACGGGTAAAAAGTAAAAAGTAGCAGCACTCATTGTCAACTTTTTTTAAACACTTCTTTATTAATTTGACAACTGAAACATTTGGAGACAGTTGTCTCTGGACCACAGAAAACTGTTCACTGATGTAGCCTTGAGCAGTTGACACGAGAGTTAGGGGCTAGATATCCTAAAGCAGAGAAAATAAGTGTCTGTAATTTAAAATATAATTTCAAAGTAGTAACATGGGTCAATTCTATTAGAGAATAGTAATAATATTTATTATAATAAATACTAATAATCTCATTTAATTTCAATCTTGCAATTTTGTTTTGATTTCTTATAGCTTAGATGAGGTAAGGGGGCGATAGAGAATGTGTCACAGTTTGAGGAAGAGGTAGATAATAATATCAATGTCACCTGTGATCTAAAATGTTCTCAGCTTCTGATAGCTTGGCTATTACCCCCAAAGCATGTGTGGCATATACTCTTTTCCTTTCTATTAGTCATGGATGAAATGACTAGTGTAGACTTTCTCACTGTTTGAGTCCAATTAAGTGTTCTTTAAAGTGCTCATCCCTAGAATTATATGGTGGCCCAGCTTAATGAGTGCTCAGAAGTACTCTCATTATACGCCAGCTTCTGAAATGAGACCCTGTCTCAATCAATTGCTTTGCCTCCTTCAAAGCAATTAACTTAAGTAGAAAAGAGGTTTCATTGGACTTCTGGGCTTTGGTGAAATTAATTAATAACACTTCAACCAGTGGGGGACAAGGGATAGATGGCCGTTTGGTATTACTTTGTATGAAGACAGATTGTCACAAGGCCATCATGCAGACGGCGACCATGTTAACCCATGCCGAATAAGAGACATTTCAATCTAGGAACGAGGAGAGAGTTTTTTGTACTTTTCATAGCCCAGGAGACAAAGTTTCAATTCACTGATTACTTAGTTGGCTGCTGAACACCAAAGGCTGCTCAAGTAAGATAAAAAATGGACACATGTGTAGACAAAGAATGACATAGGAAAAGTGAACACTCAGACCAGAAAGCAATCTGACCAGTATTTTTCATACTGATGCTTATACAGAAAAAAGTAAATGTCCTGATACTTGGCATGACACTACATGCATGTAATCCCTGTACTCAAGAGTCTGAGTAATGAAGATTAAGGGTCTATGGCCATCTTGAACTTCATAGAGATATTTTTTTACTTATATTATTTTTTGAGATTATATATAATTATATCATTTTCCCCCTCTATTTCTTCCCCCTATATCCCCGCATATACTTCTCCTTGCTCTCTTTCAAATTCAGAGTTCTCAATGACTGCTCTTACATGCATACATGTATATGTACATGCATACGTATCCCTACAGACAACCTATTCAGTCTCTGTGTCATTTGTGTGCTTGTGTTTAGGGATGGCCATTTGGTACTGGAGAACCACTTGGTCTGCTCTTCCCTGAGGGAAGCTTATTTATTCCACTCTGAAGGTTATTTAGTGGCCTTGTTTGCTGGCTTTGCCACCTTCCCTACTTTAGCATGTCTGTTGACATCGTCCAGCCATGTATAGGCAGTCATGTTGATGAGACATAATGGGTGTAATTTCTGATGTTACTAGGAGACATAGTCTTACAGCCAACTCTCTGTACCTCTAGTTCATACTATCTCTCTGCCTCCTCTCCTGTAGTATTCCCTGAGCCTTAGGTACAGTAGTTTTTTGATGGGTATATACTTTGGGTCTGGGTTCTACAAATGTGTATTTTTATTGGCTTTGGGTTTTTTTTGTTTTGTTTTGTTTTTTGTTTTTTTTGTCATGCTTTCTGTTGCGAACAGAAGTTTCCTTCATGAGGTGAGGGGATTATATGTATTTGGGGTTATTAGGACAAGTATTGAGAACCCAGTTAGGAATTGTGCTGGTTTAGTAAAGTAATAATTTTGGGTTCTCAAAGTTCCATGACTTTACTACTCCTTGGTAGTTGGCTAGGTTTCCAGTACCAGGTATGATTTCTCTCTTGTTGGACAGGTCTCATGTTCAATTGGAGAGCTGTTGGCTACCAGTGAGATTGCATAAGGACTTTGATGTCAGTCTAGGCTACATAATGAGACGTTGTTTCAGAAAGCAAAAAGAAAGAAAAACAAGAAGCCCTTTAGCAATAATAATGTTCAAGTTTCCAGAACTGTAGTATCCACAGTTTAAAAGTCTTGATAGTTTAATTTCAAAAATATTTAATGAATTTTTTTCTGCATTTTCCTAGAGATTACTTTTAATGCTATGAATAGAATTTATCTTTCCGAATTTGAATGGAATGACAATAGGATCTATACCCTACACTAGTGACCCAGTGAAGATCATAGTGTGATCATTATGGTTGAAGCATTTAGCTCTTTAAAAAAAAATACAGTTATATTACTTTTTTACCCTCATACACTAACACATTTGAAAAGATAACATTCCTCTTTGCTGCTGTCATGTAGTGTAAGTATCAAAAATGATCCCGTATTTATTTTTAAGGCTTTATTTAATATATTTTAAAATCAGCATATGTATGAGTGTGTCTGCTAGAGGGTATTGGCACAGGAGTCCAAGGGTCACAGAGGTGAGCTAAGAGCCTCAGATCCCCTGGAGGTAGTTAAAGGAGTTTATAAGTCTTCTGATGTGGGTACTGGGACTCAAACCTGGTTCTTCTGAAAAACAGCATGTGCTCTTAACCATTAATCCACCTCTCCAACCCTTCATACTTAGTTTTAAAGATGGGGACTGTCAAAAATGGTTTTGGTTTTGAGCCAGGAGCATGCCTCTAGTCTTCCAGAGCTGTGGCAGGAGAATCATAATCTTAAGGGTGATCTAGGTTACATAGTATGACACTCTTTTAAATAGAGGATTTTATTCTGGGTATATTCAGTGGCAATCAACTTCTCTGGTCATAGCTATTTATCAGAGACCTGAGTGCAATGTGATAACAACTTTCATATTTATCAATGAGAGCATTCAGTTTGCTTAGGATGAAGGGAATCTTTATTAATGTGTTTACAAACTTGCTTCGTTCTGTTACTACCTATGCCGGCACCTGGAATCCACTGCTTTTCTCCTTCACAGTCTCCCAGAGACAAAGCATGATTATTTTTAAAATAATAAAATGGCATACTATTGTGCAAATTGAGGATATCAGTTTGTCAATTAACCTATGGCATTTTACCATGCAGCTAAACCTACAGATTTATCTTGATGGCATTTAACTATGCGTTATGATAATGAATTGAATTGGATATAGTGTCCGGCATAATTACACCTATAATGTAATTGGTAAAGTGTCTAATGGTTGGTTGACTAGAAATCAACTCCAGTTCTGCATTTTCAAAATGACTGTGATTGGCATGTCTCCTAGTGACCCTTATTAGTGATCCGTGTAGAAACGGTGAGACCAGTTGTCAGTATTTTCTCAAGAATGTATCTGAGTATCTGAGACTTTCAGATTTAAGTTGTTACTGAAGTAGGGAACCTGACATGCTGGACACTAAGTGCTCAAACCAGGCAAGTCTGAGAAGGGATGGAGTGGATTCCCTTCATTGATTCTGAATGAGGCTTAACAAATCCTGTTTGTGAAGTATGATCCTGTTTGCTCTGGGGAGAACTTGATTACCTGCTTTTTATGAAAGAGGACTTTTGGCCACTGGTAAGATAAAGGAGTGTCCTTCAGTCAAAGGAAAAAGATATAGATGCCTACAGTGATGCTAATGACCATAATTGGACTAATTTAGTCATCAAAGGATTGAATTGGTTTAAAGGGAAACATGTGACTCCACGTAAAGTGGAATCAGCAGTCAGCACCCAAACTACACCTGGCCAAGCAAAAATTTCGAATCCGCTCTTGGAAATTGATAGATATTTTTTCTTAACACAATGAAGCTTCTGCCTTTAGGAATTACTTATTTACCATGGATATGTCTCTGTGTCCCCTTCCTTCCTACCCTGGCTTTCCATGGGTTGAGTCATAATTTAATAAGACAACGTGGCCTCACTGAAGAGCATAATTATGTGAGCATCTTCTCTTTTACACAGTGATGAGCCAAATAAACAAACAAAAAAAATCAAGCTTCACAGCTGCTAGGAAAACAGTTATAAGCAACATTTCAGCATAATTAACTCTTGGTATAACGTTACCCATACAAATACTGCAGTTTGGACACAGGACATTTGTAGGAAACTATTCATGGAAAATAAGCATGTCCATCTTTTTCAATTATTAGAAACAAAATAAACAGTTTCTTACTTGTGTTGTGACAGGGATTTCAAAGACATCACAAAACAGTTGGTAGAAATGACCTGTTTAATAGTTCAAATCCCTAGTGCAGATAAGATAGACAAGTTGTATACTAAATTAATATATTCTTTACATATTAAGTAAATACCTGCATAGCAAGGACCCTACCATGTGTAAGCCATGACCAAGTACGTATTAGGAAGCAGTATGATCAAATCCATGTAAATTTGTAAATAGCCTCATTTGTTATGTTTTCCAGGATAAAAACCAACTATACACATAATACGTTATCACTGACAACAATCACTGGAAAATTTTGCTTGTAAGATAATCATGATTCTGTATAACAGCGTGAGGAACTGTGTTAAAGAGTCGCAGCATTAGGAAAGTTGAGAACCACTGCTCTAGAGTCATAGGTAGACATCCTGACCCCAGTGAATCAAATGCCAGAAGGAAGTCAGGTTTCCCTAGAAGAAGGGCGGGGCTCTTCTCCCTTTCTTTCCTGTTTCTTCTGTGTCTTCCCCTCCCAACTTCCCTTTGCTTTCTTTTTAATCTTTTATGTCTTCTACTGTAGGACTAATAATACCACATGAGCCATTATTCTGTATTATTACATGGTTGTGCATTTGGGTCACAACCATGGGCTTAAATGCACTTTTGGTATAAATTACTATTTGCAAGACACGATTGAGCATAAAAGTCCTTAGCAGTGTGCAGTTTTTAGTATTTAGAATTCTACTTTTCACTTTGGTCTGAGAATAACTAAGCAAATTTTGCATCCTAAACCAATCAAAAGTTTTTTTGTTTTGTTTTTAAATACCACCTATAGAAAGTATTTTCTTGAGAGTATTCTATTTGGTATATGTTTGTGCCTGATAAGGAACGCTTACCAGTTTTGGATGCAGGGCTCTGAATCTAAACCCACCAAATGATTAGCTTACAGCAGAGCCTGGATAAATAGGGACCTTGCTAGAAGCTCCGGTATGGCCACTGTTGCCACAGAGAGCGCAAGAGAATAAGCACACACATTTTTCTAGCTGCTCCAGTCTCAGATTAGGTGTGATACAGCTGTTTGCAGGAGTAAAGACCTCAAACCTCAGAGCTTGATCATGGCAGACTTAACAGTTCTATCATTTTCCCAAACCTTGGGTTCTTTTCACTTCAGATCTTATCTGAATTCATTTCTGAGGTTAGCTGAGAATTAAATAGTTAATGCAGAGCAAGCAAAAACTAATGAACAGTTGCAGAATACTGTCATTTGCTAGGTAGTAATTTTGTGATCTTCAGATTTTAAAAACTAAATTCAGTAAATCGCGTAATATAAACAGCTTCTTGTTTGTTTTTGTTTTATTTCTCTTTTTTATTAATTTATCAATTTATTCATTTTATATTTTGATTGCAACCCCTCCTAACTCCTCCCAGTACCATCTGTACAAATCCCTCCCCCCATTATCCTCTCCCCTTCTCCTTAGAAAAGGAGAAGCCCCTGTTGGGTACCACCCCACCCTAGGACATCAAGTCAAAATCAGAACTGAGAGCATCCTCCTAAAGATGAAGACAAGGCACTGTTACATGGACAGTGTTGGTGATTACTCTGACCCTGGAGAACTACATAAGTCTGGAAGGACCTGTGTTAAGGCGCCTACTTCTGCTCTATTTCATTATTATACTTTGAGTTGCTGAGGATTGGGCCCAGAGCCTGCTCAGCGCTAGCCCCAACCCATTTCTTATAGTTCAGTGTTCCTCAGAGACTTACCAGCTGTCTTTGCTTTTGTTTCTTTTCGGAGTACCTGTTCCCTTCTGGAGATAGGATTTTCAGGGGAATAAATTAGACCAAGTACTGGTGACTAATCCACAATAAGTACCTTCAGGTAGGAGTCTTTTAAGTTTCCTGTCTTGCCTCTGTTGTCCAAGCAATAGAATGGGGGCAACATTAGCTACAGAAACTAAACCACTTTTACTGCTGTCTCTGTTCCTCTCAGAATGAGACTGTGCAAGTGCAAGTTGGAGTCTCTCTGTTAAAATTTTGTTTTTACATGCATGGTTTTGACAGGTTGTGCTTTTCCAAATACACTGACTTTAAAAAAAAAAAAAAGATCCTTAATGGTGTGGTGGGTTTATTAAAAATTCTCCCCGTTAACTGTGTGTCCTCCTCCCAGGTCCTTTTGCACTCTTAGAATAAAGTACTACCTTCGTGGGAGTCAAAGTTCATGTGCTTAAGAGCTGTATTAAAGACCAGGCTGTCACTTGATTCTGTAGCCATTGTCACACATAGGGTAGCAGGTGTGGAGGGTGTCCCTAGGTAGGTTGGTTTCATTTGGACTGGTACAGTACTCTTATCTTTTGCTTTCTGAGGTTCCAGTTACCCATGGCCAATTATGAGCAGAAAATATAATCTATTATCAAAAGACAAGTTGAGAACAAGAGAGAGGAGTCCTCTTACTGTTAACTCTATAAATTTCATTTTATTATTCACACATGTTAAAAAAAAAACATAGCATAGCTAAAGAATGGTATTCTGTATGGTTTCTGATATTCCCTGGTGGCGGTGGGCAGCTAGCAATGGATCATCTGCAGACTGGGGAGGGCTACTGTTCAAAATGTTAGAGTAATAAATACTCAGAGTGAGACTTCCAGAAATGAAAACAGTTGTAAATTGTGTAATTTGTAGCAAATTTATTTAGGAAAACTTACTGTTTTCTTTTAAGCAGCCCTCCTTTATCATAATTTAGTTTAAAGACTATCTGCCTTATCTAAACTGATTTATGGAGCACGTGTTATTCTTACAAATATCTAAGGAAGCTCAAAGATAAACCTTGGAGCAACAACAAAAAAAGCCTAATGGCAATGCCATCTTTTCTTACATTGTAATTAATATCTAATCTTTTGTCTTTAGGATAATAAATATTATTACAGCCATTTAGATAGAGCCGGTGGTTTTAATTTTATATCTTTTGGCTTATGGCTTTAGAAATTGTCTGTGCATAACAAAGAATTTTATTTTTTAAAATTAACTTTAAAATATCAGATATGAGAAAATGTGCTGTTGGGTACAAACTTTAGAAGCTTGCCAATTCTGTGTTTATGACCAGGCACCATCTATTTCCATGTTTATTTATTTTTCTATCAGTGTGTTAAATCGATTGACAACATTTCAGAGCTGGTGTTGATCTCTGTTGCCATAAACACAGAAGCAAGGGCTACCAGACTGACAGCATGCTCAGCACTGCAGAACAGCAGAGTTGGAGCAAGTATTTGTACAAAGATGCAGTGTCAGTCTCTGGAAATTGACTCTAAATGCAAATTGGCCTCAACTCTGGAGCCTCTCAGTAAGAAAAGATGGAAAAAGAAGAAGCCCCAAACAGGCTGAATGCATTAGTAGGAATGTCAGCTTTCATAAAGACAAAAATAGGTTCCCACTTTCATTTCTCAACAGATATTCAGATTCGACATTCTGTCATCCTATGTCTTATTGGAGCCTGTAATTCTCTGAAGGCCTGCCCCATTCTACTTCATCTTAATGTATGTCCCTTTTCCAGGACAGCCCAATACTCCATCCCTGCCCACTTCTTATGTTTGGAGGGAGAGAATTGCTTTTAAGCTAGCCATCTGTCTTCCTGGTTTGTTTGTTTGCCTGTTTGTTTTTTTTTTTTTTTTAAATGAATGAATGCTATTAAGTCTTCTTACATTTGAATATTGCTAAAACATCTTAATTCATCATGGATTATTAACAGAGCACCTCGTCTAAATTTCTGTTATACAAACCTTTGAATTTTTGTTATTTGCTTTTTGAACTCCTCACATGGGATGCGTGTTCACACACACACACACACACACACACACACACACGTGTGCACACACATACTCAAGGAACGAACCATAAGATATATATCATTTTCAGATGTCATCATGCTTATTTGCCGCCTTTCTAAAATGTTAGTGGCATTTAGAATATTTTGTTACAAAAGACATATGTGCACAGGAGAGATTTCACTTCAACCACTTTGCTTTCTTTCTCAAAAGGTATCTCAATTTTAAACAGTGATTTCATCAAAGGTTGAGGTTTCACCCATACTGAGTTGTTTTTATATTCATACATTTAATGCAACCCCGTATTTATCTATTAATCTCCTTCCTTTAGATAGTTTTTTATTACTGAGAAAATCATTAGTATTCTTCAAGGAATCAGACCTATAATTCCATATCTAAAACTAATAGGGACACTTAACCTTTTCAGAAAAAACTATCTATCTATCTATCTATCTATCTATCTATCTATCTATCATCTATCATCTATCATCTGTCTATCATCTATCTATTTATTTATCTGACATCTATCTATCTATCAGTCATCTGTCTGTCATCCATTCTATCTATATCAAGGTGAAACCAGGTAATATACTTTAAAACTAAAGATAATTTTTGAATAGAAAAAAATTGCACATATGCATGCCGTTGTAAGAAACAATTTGAAACAATCCCCTGTACCCTCCCTGCCCCTGCCATTGTGACATCCTCTCCACTACACAAGTATCACAGAGCATAATATTGACTTTGATCCAGTCATTATACAAGATAACTCCCTCACCACAATTTAATAATGAAAGAACCAGTAAAGGGATTTTTCAGATTATCCTACCTGTCTATTCTTCGTCTAGAAAAATAGCTAAACCATTGCTTATGGGAAACACATTTTTGTGGAGTTCAGTAAGACTCAGTGCTTCTCAGCCTACCTTTCTAACTGGCTTACTCATGCTGTAGGAGTCCCAGTTCCATTGTACACTAAATCTATTCTTTTCTTTCTTAGAGAGAGATTTGACCTAAATAATTTATTCTCAATTAGAGTAGAACCCAGGACTAGTATCTTGTTTTATGGAGACTCACCAGAGCATCTTGGGTTGTAAGAGTATGTTAATCCCAGTCAGTGTCTTCTCTGATACTGCTGTCTCTACCCTCCCCATCACCATGGCCTCTACCCTCCTCATCATCATGGCCTCCACCCCATCACTATGGCCTCCATCCTCCACATCACTGTTATCTCCACCCTCCCCATCACCACAGGCAAATTCTGGTAGTTTCTTCTCGTGTTCTCCACACTCGCTGTTCATTAAAGATTATGCAAACAAGTATATTAACTAGTGAGATACTGTTTGATCACTTGTGTCTCTTGGAATCATTTTAAAAATCATTATTTTTTTACAAACATACAATGGACACATGTGAGCAAAATCCATTCCTTAAATGTATTGCTTTGTCCACTGACTTAAAAAATATATCACAATTAATTAAATGCAGATTAATCCAGAAAGGAAAAAAAGAACAACCAAAAAGACAAGCAAGTAAATAAACAAACAAACAAACAAAAAAAACCCTCACCAATGCAACTCCATTCCTACAACAGATATTGAAGTTCATCATTTTTTTTTGTCTTCAAGTGATAGCTAAGAATGGAGAAAATTATATATAGCTCAAGAACTGAGTTCAGAGTGGGGCATGAGGAAGGCCTTCTTCACAAGTGGTGGCAGGAAAAGGAGACAATGAAATTTAGACTCTATGAAGCAAGATGCTGGGAAACTGAGCTCCCCGTGGATTAGTCCCCAAGCCTATGAGTCTGACCTAAGCCTTACTTTCACACAAATTCCAGTATTTGAAGGTTTTTAATAGGTAGCTTCCTCTGTAATTTTGATCCACCACCCCCACCCCCACCCCAGTTCAAAGCAGTTTTACTGTAAAACTTATTGCACATAGGAGGAAGCCACTGTGGTAGCTGCTACTTGCTGTGGTGCAGTGTTGGTTGCTCTGCCTCTGTAGACTATGCACTGGCAGGTTCATGTTACTAATATGACTCCTTTGCCTTTCCCTTATGGAGCTAAATCCCCATTTTAAAAAAAGCGTCCAGGATTCCAAATTCCTTACCTAACTCATATCAGAAGACTGAAACAAAGCAGCAAGTTGCTTGGCGCTGAAAACTAAACACAGAGGTGAGGAAAGCAAAAGGAAATGCAGGGCTTCTGCATCCTGTTAGGGATCATGCATGAAAGGAAAGATCGAAGAGAGCCAAGAGTAACAACATTTTGTCCAGAATGACAGCTAAATGTGATTTTTCTGACCTTTACTAGAATGAGCTAAGTCCGGGAAGAGGAAGGGTAGGAATGATGGAGGAGATGGTCTGTGTGTCAGGTCAAGCCCCAGCCCCTCAGCATGAACAACAGAGTGATGCCGCCGTGGACTGGAAGGATAGCCAGTTAGGCAGAAGGAGCTGATGTGAATTAATCCAGTATCTGGAGCTGAGTGGGAGAGCCTATGCAGTGTACCAGTTGTTGCTTCATTCTTCATATGTTAGCTCCTCAATGACAACAGATTCGGGAGTCTTTGGGATTATTGTTATCTTCTTCTTAAAATCTTGATCATCATGAAAGTTACCTGTATTCAACCATATACAGCATATCCTTCTACATGAATAGGATAGAACAGGTTTATGAAATCATCAGTCAAAAAAAGGTGACAAGACAAGGCTGAAAGCAAAGAAAGCAGTCAAATCCAAAATATATTATTATGACTGGGAGTGTGGTTCAGTGGTAGGCACTCTTGTGAAAAACTATGTTTAAGCCTATCATCAAAATTAATATATGTACATAATATATAGTTAATATATGTGCATAACCACTGATAACACCTTAGTAAAGAAAGAAGCAAGATTGTTGGAGTGTTGTTTGTGAGACTTTTAGGCGGACTAATTGAGAATGAAATAGGTAAACGATAGATTGACGATGGATAGATGGATGAATGGGTGCCTGCTAAAGGGGTTATGTGCATTGTGTTAAAAAAAATAGCCCATCAAAGAATTTTCATCTTCAGTCACTTGAAGTTTCTCCAGGAGGGAAAAATAAATAAATAAAACAGTGGAAGAACCGGAAGGATTAGCCAAACTGAGCAGGAGCCTGGACACATTTCTAAGAGGAAGCACTATTAAGGGGATTGTCAAACTAGATGGATGATCCATTACCAATGGGATCCAAGACTCTCTAAGCCATTAGTGGAGGCTGTAATCCTCTCTGGCAAGTACTGGGCTCTGATTGCCTGGGAGACAACCCAAATCCACCCAGGAACAGTTGTTGCTTCTTAGACAAAGACAGAAACATAGCAAGATGTTCAACCACAGCTTTGCTTGTGAAATGTTGGGGGGGCATGTTTAAATTGAGGAGACACACAATTGCAGTTTCTTCGGAGCACAGGGTTATTGACAGGGACGTGTAAGTCATCTGTGACATGTAAGACATGTGTGTAAGTTGTACTGGACAGTTACTGCATGAAAAACATAATTTGAAAGTCATTTATTCCACTGATTTGTGGAGACAGGTTGGGTCATCAGTTTCAGAAATGGTATTTTTTGTTTGTTTCCAGCCACTGTAGACAAGGTTTAAAAGCACAGGCTATCTCTGCGCTCCTTGGGTTAAAGCAGCACCTATATCACAGCGCGAGGCTGAAATGAACTAAGTGTAAAGCAGGTTGCAGAGGCCACACAGCAAGGTCCTGCCTGCATGGCCACCACCCCATGGGTTTATTTCTGCTCCAAACTATTTTGCATGTGGACATATGTGAACAGCACAAGCCACAGCACAGACACGAGCTAGGGTCAGGGACCAACAACATAACTCTAAGGGAAGAAAAGTGGGCTTCTTTAGCTTCCCACCTGGTTCTCACAAACAAAATAGCAGTTATCTTTGGACATATGGAAAATAAATGAAGATGGCAGACAGGCCTACTGCTACTGGGATTTTTAATGTATATAAAGAAGAAAACGGGACTGATGAAGATGGAAAATTGGGAACTCTTAGGCTTGTGAGGAATCATGAATAGCAAATCCTTTGTGCCTTCCCCACCTGTCCCACTTGTCCACCTGGAACACAGCCCCATTACTGGTGTCCCATGGCTGCATACAAATCCTCGGAAGGATGGAGCATCATACATCCTTCATCCCCAGCTACAAGGATTTGTCAAACTTTTCATTACAGTAAGTTTTTAATTTGCCTCATTTTTTATTGGACTATAGATGAAGATGGAGGGTCCGCTGTCCCATCATCACCTCCATTTGTCACTGTCACTTGGTTGCCTTCTGCCAAGCCCTGGGTGCAATATGCACCCAGTTAATAAGTGAGTGATGCAGATTCATACGGCTTTCTGTTCTCTGATAATCTCGCAATCTTTTCCACACCCCAGTTAGACTCAGTATAATATTAATGACAGCTTTTCAACCTCGGCTTAAGTAAACCTTGCCCCTCTCGGTTGTTAATTGCTAAAGAGAACATAAGTATTCTTTGTGCTGATAGATAAGTTTGGATTCTCATTCCTGTTTTTATTGTTCTCTTGGAAGCTCAGCTTGCTGCTGGTTCATCTATTAGGCATTTGAAATGCCAAATTACTTTGCACTGCATTTGTTCTTGTATTGTCTAGGCCCTAGCCGGCCTCCGAGGGTCGTCACACCATAATCTCAAACACAACATGTGCCTTGTGGCCCAGATGTTTTCCAAGAGGGGAAGCTGCAGCCAAGAAAAGCAAGATAGTATCCTGAATACCCAAAGGAACAGATAGGACGAAAAAGCAGCCTTGTAGCCAACAATGTGGCTGTCCAAGAAAAAGTGAACCTATTATTTGTGTAGTTAGGGTTGATGTGATCAAATAGTAGAATTTGAAAAACTGTGGGTGACAAGATCTTTTGCTTCACAGATTCTGGTAATATCTGCTTTTGTGGTGTGGACTTGGGTATTTGGCACTTTCCAGATGAAGCTAGCTTTGTGGCGGCCGTAAGAGAAACAGCAACAAATGAAGCAAGGGTTCACGAGAGATGTGTAGTTTCTCGATACTTGGGACAAAATTAAAAATTGTCTTTTGGTCCTACTAATTGAAAACAAGAAGAAGAACGGACAGATTGGACCTGGAACTAAAGCTCTGCTGAGGACATTTAAAAAACTGTTTGTTTGTTTGTTTTTGTTTGTTTGTTTTAGATTTGGGTCCTAAGTGAATTTGCCTTTCATAATTTTGCAGTGGGTAAAGATATCTGTAAGGGGTAGGACTGAGAAGAGAAAGATGAGGGATAGAGGGAAAGGCTGAGAGGGAAGGAGGGAGAGAGAGAGGAGGGAGGATAAATAGATGGATGAAGGGAGGGGGAAGAGAGGGAGAAAGAGAGAGTGTGAGAAAATAGATATTGGGATTCCTTTCTTTTTAATGGTTATCTTGTCTTGTGCATCTTGTAGCAAGTACTTCCTTTGGCTTAACTACCTATAAACAAATTAATAACTTTATAATGGTACATCTGTGTTTTGACTTTTATTTTCCAACTAGGTCACAGCATCTGCATAGCTTGTCGTGCGATAGAAACCCATGGCAATATCATTGACGTAACATGGTATGCTGTGGTAATACTTAATTGTCAAATTCCATCCAGCATCCTGCTTCAGAAGCTGAATTGCCTTCTGTTCTATTCTAGATAGAACAAATTATCTTGTAGTATGGCTTAGTCTAGATAAGAGGAAACAGAGGGATGGGAGCTTGGTTCTGGGGTCTGGCAAAGACTTTAGGCCTGTCATAAGAAAAATAGTTGAGTTGCCTTTGCTCTTTCTCAGCTAAATCGTGGTCCAGCCTCATCGTGAAGAACTTGGCAATGACTAGAGCTAGCTACTCATAACTGAATTAGATCCTTGTGTTTCTTGAGTTCAAACTTTCAAATAAATTATATATATATGTATGAGTGTATGCCTACATGAATGCATGCTATATGTGTGTAGGCATCTGTAGAGGCCGGAAGAGAGTCTCCCAGAGCTGAAGTTACAGATAGTTGTGAGCCACATGATGTGGGTCTTAGGAACCAACTTCTAGGACTCTAGAAAAGCAACAGGCATCCTTAACCGTTGAGTATATCTCTCCAGACCCTTGAATTTGAACTTGAAAATGCAGTTGCCTCTTTGTGTTTCTTTCTCCCCTCCCCCAAATGAAGTCTTGTTTTGTCTGCAAAACAGTTATACCAAATTTCCTATTGTAGTAATTATGGGAACCAAGAATCCAAATTCCACTGGATGTGGATTCTACATCTCCGATAGCCAGTGAGGCAGCTTTAAAGATGTGCCAAGTCACTTGGTACCATGTGACAACATAGCTCTTCTGTAGCCAGACTGGCTCAGTGTTCTTCTCAGGTCAACATGAGTAGATCATGTGGGTGTTTGTGGGAACAAATATAAACAAGGACAGCCTCTGCGGAAGGCTCCTAGTTGCTTTGCTCCATCACAGAATTGATGGTCCTAGAGTCCACCTAAGCTAAGAGAGTGGCTTTGCTCCATTTTCTATAGGTTCTGATGATTTGAGTTTATGGTCATTCATTAGGACCAGGAGATGGAAGGACCCATATCCTCACCTGTAGAGCTGCTGAATACATATTCTGTAGGCTGAATGGAAGACAAGAAGTGAATATAATAACCTTTGTTCCTTTAGGAGTGTCCCCCAGAGACCACAAGAAGAATGATTTGTCAGAGCCTTGATACTCACAAGAGGGAAAATAAAGAACCTGAGATGGTCCTAATTTTGTTAATTATCCTAGGAATATAGAAGGATATGTTTAAAAAGTCACATGGAAATGAGGTAGGGGAGAATTTATTGTGGCTTAGTGTCATCCCCTGTTTCTTGTCTTCCTCTACCATACGTGAGCTGTAAGCTTCTGTAAAGTTCATTTTCAGGCAAGTGAAGAGGTAACATGTAAATTTTCTCACTGACTCCACACCTGGTCTGAGGCCCCGTTTGTTTCTATTGTTGATGAAATCCCAGGGGATATTCCTACAGCTTCAGTTCAGTTCTCCAACTGGCACCAGACACTGGTGAGGAACATGCAATGTGATAGCCTTAAGGAGAGAGAGAGAGAGAGAGAGAGAGAGAGAGAGAGAGAGAGAGAGTTAGTTGGGCAATTCTTTCATCAACTATAATTTTAGAAAGAGGAAGCTTTAAAGTCATTAGGTATTGCAAAAGTCACATAAAGTCAGTTACAGAGTGGCAATTTTGGGTGTGACTGATTATAACTTTCTCATTATCTGGGGAGGTGTGTTCAAGTTACAGGGCTACTTCAGCTGCCCCTATTGTTAGCTTTTGTATTAATGTTTGCCTGTTTTACCCCTTGATAGTTAATAGAAAATATATCTATCTTGTTTTCCCTAAAGCCAAAATATGGGTATCCACTTAACCCGGCATTTGAATCCTTTAATCTTGGGAGTGGGCTCTATATACATAGGAGTGCTGTCCTCCAGGACAAAGAAATCGACAGATAAGGACTGTTCTAATTTTCCTCTTTCATTTCCATAACTTAATTATGTGCCTCCCCAAACTCAATTCTAATATGCATACTGTTTTAAGTATATCCCCAATACAATAATTATTTTCTTGTTTTCTTAGAGCTGGGTCAAAATTAAATATTTGCATAGCTACAGTATCAGAACTTAGCACCTTTGGCTGCTGGCAGCAGAGAGGAAGATTTATTCTGTAGTGCCTAATGCATCACCAGAGAATCAGTTTCCTAGAGCCTCTCAGCAAAGGCCGTTCATTCAGAGAGGATCTTTGCCTGGCATTGCCTTGAGACACACAGTCTATGCAGACTGGCTTCCATGGATTCCAAGTGGAAATTGGCCCAGGAACACTTACCTAGTAAGCCAGAATCCTCACTTAAGAAGGAAAACTACTATACATGTATAGTCAAAAGTGGGTCAGAGAGTAAACATATTCATGTATTAAGTTGGACTCGTATTTTTATATACAGGCCTAACTGAGGATTTTTAATATTGGGAAAATAATGAATGGAGGGTGTGTCTATAAGGACCTGAATGACTTGTAGTAACACACCTGAAGTTGCAGTCCAGTGTATATAGCTCCTCCACAGGAAATTGGCCCAGTGTGTACAACAAGTCTGCCCAGGAGTTGAGATGACAATGAGGTCTTTACAGTGCCTCCTGCAGGATTTCTGTACTTGGAATTCTTCTAGGGGACATTGCACCAAACATGACCCTGTCTGTTCAGGTGGCTGGCAGGAAAATACCACCTTGACGTCTGAGTTTGAGTCCTGTTGGATGGAAGCCATATGCTGTAATGACTGATTGTCTTGATTGATTGTAGACAAGCAAAAAAAAAAAAAAAAAAAAGCCACTTTTCTAGAAAAAAAATACCAGAGCATGGGGTGGGGATTGCTGCTGTTTGCACACACATATAATTTTAAAGGAGATTTAAAAAAAAAACTCATTATGCAAATGTGTGCTAGTTTTAATGGCTCTGAAGGCTGCCCAATTTGTCTTCTCTGCAGAACACTTATTTTAGAGTGATTCTTTTTTTTTTTTTTAAATACTCACACTCCCAAATTGTCCAAGCAAGTCTCTGGCACTGGTAATAAAAGACAGAGACAGTGTGTGCATCCTCTCTGGGCTAGGTCTAAACCTGCAGCATTTTGGTTCCCCTTAGAAAAAAGATGTTTGACATGTTTCACGATTTCCTTCTATCTCACAGCAGTAAAAATCAAAACCTGTAGAAACTGGAGAGTTGCCCCTGTCACAAGAGCATCCTGTGTTTTCTTGCTCATGTGCTGTATCTGGTGAGCATGGAAAGACAGACTAGATGGGGTTAGCATGAACTGTATCTTTAAGAAATGGTAGCATTTCCCTTGCCTCCTAGACTCCCTTCTAACAAGAGTTCCTGGTGATGCTGTTTCATCCATCCTTGCCTTGCCTTTCTTCCTGTCTAGCCAGCTGAGCAGGATTTTGGCTTGGGTTCAGCTCTGCTTTCTCATAAGCATCTTCAAGGTGGAGAACACCATTCTCTGTCTTCTAGTCGGCCTCTCGCCTCTAGCATTTATCCTGTTAAAACCAGCATTTAAAAAAAAAATGCATGTCTTAAACTGTATCTAACACTTGTTAATATCAATTATTATAATAATTTAAGGCCTAAAGTGCAGATGTTCACTGTAATTCTTTGCCAACTTTTTAAGACTTTTTTTTTTCTTTTTCCCATAAATGAGTGTTCCAATTTAAATGTGTTTTCTCTTCCAGAGTTTTCTATATGTAGTTTCTTCTGGTATTTTAGATTGTGGTATTTCTAATATTTAGTCTCATGAGGTGCTTCAATTTTTAAAAACACTCTTATGATCATGTTTTCTTTCCTATTCCATCATTGTTCTAGGCTGGTTCCTTATTTTCTTTTGAGCATGACTAATAATAATAAAGTCTGAGTTGCTGTTTCATAGTGCATATTTTCATGGTATAAAGCAGCTCTGAAGACCCACACTGAGAAGATTTTGAGCCTAAATAAGATTAGGTCATGTCTAAGGAAAATCATCCTACGAATCCAGGAAGATTGTGAGAGTGTAAGCATGTGTGTGAAAGACAATACATTTATCCACAGCCTGTGGTTCTAATGTTTCCTCAGACAGCTCCTACTCACTGTCACAGGAAAATGGAAGCAGCTTTGGGTGGGCAGTTCTAGCTCATTTTAAAGATGAAGACTTCAAAACCAAGACATCAAATCTCCCACTTCAAGTCACCTGAAGCTAAGACCTCATTTTCCCAGCATGTACCTCAGTCTTTATTTTTCAGCCATCTTTGAATGGGATTTGGCCCAGTGCTTGACAGTTAGATGTTTAGAAGCTTCTAAATGTAATAATACAAAATGAAAGGGCCAGTTGAAACTTCAGCATTCCAGTCAGTCTGGAAATACTAAATAGTGAGCTCAAGAGCTCTTAAATGAGACTATAAAAAAAAGCATCTTTATCACGGCTTCATTGGAAAGAAACACAGAAATAGAAAAAAAAAATCTGCAAAATAATGGCACTTGTTAGATCCAGTGAACAGGGAACTCATCAAGCAGTCTGGGGAGATTTTGTTAGTGGTCAAAAGGTTTTTTGTAAGATTTAAAAAGCAGGATTATAAAATGCACACTTTGAAATGTTGACACCCAGTGTGAAATTGGTTGGTGTATGGAGGGTAGTCCTTTCCAGTACAGACTTGTAGATGCTGAAAATGTCCCAAGGGCAGGTGGACTGTTCTTTTTAATCCTGGAGACATTGAGTAGCTTCTGTCAAGAATTAGGAACTTAGAACTGAGGGTATTTGCAAAAGCAAAGTTGTGTGCAACCTCTGTTATCAAAATGTAATTTCAAATAAGGATATTCTCAAATGAACTCTACTAGACCAAGAGCAGAGCCAAGGAATTTCCAGTGTTTTGATCCAACGTCTGGATACTTAAAAAAAATCAGACTGACTAGTCAATAAGAGTGACCACAAAATTAGGTGATTTTGACTCAGAAGAATGCATCAGCCTCCCTTGCAGGAGAGTTTGCCAGTTCTTGACTTCTAGCCTGCCTCACCTTTGACCCATCCCCAGGTGGACATGGAGATGACTTCCTATTTTGCTTGAGCTGCAGTGATAAAACAGGAAACTTGTCAGAATCAACATTCTTCGAGACAGGAGAGTTAAAAGATTGCTGGTGGCTCAGGTTTCCCTGGATCATATTGGATAATGTTATTACCCTCTTCCCTTTCAAAGTTCTTTTATTACCTTGGAGGAGGGGTTAGATAGAAATTTACATAACACTCTTTAATTGAAAATTGTCTCTATGCCTTTCTCAATTTCCCAGGCTCCTCTGCATTGGAGATAAAATAAGAGCCCTGGAAATTAACATTCCTCCTAAGTTATCATCATAATTTTGGCTACGTTTCCCCTTTCTGGTACTGGGATTGACTCAAAAACTCTCATTATGCTAAGCACATTAGCACAAAACCACACTCCCTGGGCCCCTTTTCACCTTTTATTTTTAAAAGAGGGTCTCACTAAGTTGCTTAGGCAGGCCTTGAACTTGTTATCATCTTGTCTTCCTGAGTAGCAAAGATTACACGTGTGTACCACCAGGCCCAACTAATTCTTTACTCTTTGCCTACAGTTATTTTTTTTCCATAAGCTTAATTAAAAATGGAAGTAAAGTCCCATGATTTCTCTTCAAGACCCTTAAAATGCAATATGGTCTACCTTCAGGATTATTTTGTGTGTCCAGGTCAGGTGCTGAATGTAGAATGCTGGGTCTAAATCACATTAGCTACAGTACATGGATGCTCCCTGTGGTTCAACTCTGTCTGCAGGACGTTAAGCATGAACACTGGAAGAGCAGAGTTGTCAGAGTTCATTAAGAATTTGTGAGATGCTGTTGTGAGGCCTGATCTAAATTATAGCCCATCCTGTTGAAGCCTCTCGAAGTCACCCAGACAAGACAGTATTGGAACAAGACAAAGTGTAGCTGCTACATAATACTTTAGCACTGTGTGTATGTCTCATGATGCCTTTGCTAGATGTGGCACATCAGAAGCACAAAGTAATCCGTTTAATAGTTAGCTTTGGCTTTCCTCCCATTGTCATCAGCCCTCAATCCTTAAAGTAGATGCTTTTTAGAGATGTGTGGAGAGTTCTAAGAGATTCTAGTCTATTATAAATTGTTTCTTCCTCTCCACAGTCTATTGCTCACTTTTGGCTTGAGCCTACCATAGGATTATTTTGTTCTAAGTACTTCCCACCTCATTCCAAAGTGTTGTTGTTCTCTCAGTTTGCCGAAGCTTTCTTCTTTCTGTGTGATGCTACTGAAGCATCCTTTGTGTCGGCTGATACAGTCCTCCTGAACAGATGTATCACGTAAAGGTGAATTTGCCACAAATCCAGAGTAGCTAATCAGTTTTTGAAATGAAAGCGACCTATATACCATGTATGTATGCATGTGCTGGGGTTAGATAGTAACAAAAAGAGAGCAGTCAAGCACAGCAGTCACATAAAGAAGGACACAGGTGCAGAAGGTACAATTTCATAAGTCAGTGTTGTAAGACTCACTTGGTCCTTATAGTGTAAGGATTATGACTCAGGCTTATGAAGAATTACAAAACCAAATATCCAGACAATGGATGATAGCTTTGTACAAAATGGAGCAGTCTGTTTAGGCGGCCATATGCTGAGGAGGTAATAGCCATTTCCAGTGCATAAACCTGTAAGAGAAGCACAGAGAGGGAAATTGATCTTTTATATGACAGTCAAGGCACATTTGGAAGAGAGAAGGCGTACAGAACAAAGCACCACCAAGTACACGTTAGTGGTCCCACTATAGGTAACATCATTGCGACAGACTTATGAGGGCTGAGACAATCTTAGCTAGGGATTGCTTTGTGCTTCTGATGTGCCACATCTAGCAAGGGCATCTTAAGACAAACACTCAATGCTAAAGTATTATGTAGCAGCTATATCTGTCTTTGCTGACAGGGAAGGGAAAACATTTGAGATTACAGAAGGTAGAAGCCACTATCAATAAGGGACATCTGACAATGCTTAGGAATGGAGAATGGCAACATAGAGTCCTGAAGATCTAAGCCAGGAAAATAGCTCAAATTCTCCATGCCTACTCCAGGCCACAAAGCCAGTCTGTGAGATTTATGATCTGTATAATTTTGGGATTACCTATGTCATAGACATGACATGGTACTACCCAATAAAGTTAGCAGGGTTTCGATTTTTACATACAACAGTAACTTCTTAGGCCAGGAGTGACTTTTAGAAGCACTGAGTCTAGTCCCTACCTCCAGAGAAAAGCCTATAAGGAAAACAACATACACTTTCTCCACTCACAGATAAAGCTTAAATTTTCCCAGAATGGAACTCCACAGTTACCATGGATGCTTTCAGTGATGCAGAACCTAAAACTGTCCCACAGTTATTCTGCTATTAGGGATGATGTGCATTCTCTGTAAGTCGCCAGTGAGGTTGTGTTGTGTTTGTACTTCATCCGATTTGCCTTTGTTCTGCATTCAACCCGTTGAAATCGCGTATGGACAATATGGCATGCATAAGACTACCATACAGCTATACCATGAATTAAGTAATCATTAAAAATAAAACTTTTCAACTTCCTCCTTGTCTGTAGCTGACAGTGATGGAGAGGTTCAGTTTGCCTGCAGTGACACAAAAATTGAATCAGTAAATTAGTTCAGTTCTTGGGCACAGATGCTAATTAGTTAAACAGCTTGCCTGGATTAGTGATGAATGCACTCGGAGGGAACAGAATCTGATTTAATAGGATAGTGACAGTTGTCTGGTTGTATAGACCATCTTTGAACTTAGTCAAATGTGGATGTACTTTAATGTTGGGGCTCAAAACCAAAGGTGAATTATAGTGAAATGTGAAAACCAGAGTTTCCTAGAGTCGTTGTTGACTTAACATTCCCACGTAGAACAGCTAAATGCAGCTTCTGAGGCTTCTGCTTGCGTTGTCACAAGCGTCCTTCCTATGGAAATGATATTGCTCATGGTTCGTTTCTTTTTTTCTGTAGGGTTCCTATGTACATCATTACTCAGGAATATGGGAGGAGATGGGAGGACCTGAGTTCTATTCCCCAAATTTATATAAATTTGGGAAGAGAGAGCCAATGCCACAAAGTTGTCTTCTGGTGGCCATGCATGTGCCATGAAATACACACACACATACACACACACACACACATACATACTAATATATGGTTTGGTTATCAAAAGAACACAAAAGTGACAAAATATTCATATGCGTGTACTTCTCTGTCCCAAGTAATTTTTAAACTTTTGATCATGTTATTGAATTGCAATAATTAACTTTTTAACATAATAACTTGGTACATGTTTTAATATATTCACAAAATTATGCAAAACATGGCGTCTTCCCAAATCGAGGACATTTATAGAACCCTCATACCCATTGGCAGTCACTTCCCATACCCTTTCTCTTATATTATTCCTGTTATTTTTGAAGCAGGTATCTGATTAGGATCAACTTCTGTGCTGTTAGCTCACACAAGAAAATGGATTTTCGGAAATGGGATCTGCACAGACACACACACAGAGATACATACACACACACGTCGTTATTTACAATTTATCAGACTTTATTTCATTTCTAGAGAGGCAAGGAATAATCGAGTATTTTAATATGGCTTCAATTGCGAAATAAATTTAGCAATCTTGTGAGTTTCAGAATGAAGTAAAGTGGGGCTGAAGGGAATGTTCTTACCTAAATCTCAATTGATATACCAGAAAAATCTTATCAAGGCGATATAAAAGTTAAAGCTCATAAAATAATAATTATAATTTTTTCAATAGTGAAAAAAACTATCAGATGAATTGTATATGCAAATATGAGTAGAACTTAACCTGTGCTACTTTTAGATGACCTGCCACTTTTTATTTATTCAAAAAGTACTTCTTTTTCATCACAAAGACAATAAATCATACTCTTGTCATCTCCATTAACATGATTGTTAAGTTGCATTAATTCTGCAAATTGGCCAGGAGAATTGAGATAAACTTAATTGCTGTCAACAGAAGGACTTCACAAGTTATTTGATAATGTAAAGAATTACATTATAATATATAAATAATGTAAAATAATGTATAATGTAAATAATATAAAATGCAAAGATGGAAATATGGGACACAAACATAATATGTAACCTATCATGCCAATTTAATGTTAGATTATGTAAATGAGCAGGATACACATTAAGGAACGCTAGAGTCAGGGTAACACAGCCTCTGCATTCTTTTCTATCCTATGGACCTCAACAATGATCAAATTTTAAACTAACTTATGTGCTTTCTTAACTGATTTTATTCCACAATGGACTGGCATTCCCTTGCTGTAATAAGCTAATTCCCTTTCTTCCTAAGAATCTTCAACCCAGGACTCCTCTCTGCCAATGCAGACCCAGCCCACCCATTTCTATATCAAGCAGCCTCTTGTTTACTTAGATAACTACTTATCCCAACCTGTTTTAGCCTGCATCCGTGGAGGAGCTTTTCAGCTGAAGTCAGGTACCTCTTAAGTGTCATGAATGCACCCCGTCTTTCAAAGTCGCATCATAGAGAGTGATAAATACTGGCTCGGCTGTGCAGGTGCTTTGTTTTATAACACCATAGAAATGTCCCTCTGATCACTTTTCATTTTTTTTTCCCTTCTTTTTGCAAACACTTGACTCCCCCCAGGCTTTAATCCCCGATTGAAAACTTACAAGCACATCAGCAAAGTTGTTCTAATTCCTGAACTTTTCTACTGGGACCTGAGACATTAAGAGGGAAACAGGTCAGCAATCAGTAACAGAAGCAAATAAAACTAAGTTCTTACTCCCTCAATAACAGTGCTCCTTAGAACCCATTCTGCACATGAAAATGAGCGCAACATCGTGTCCATCGTCACTTGTAGTCTTTCTAGCATTGCCATTCAAAAGACAGCAAAAGGACACGTGATAGAAACTTGTTGCTATAGTGATTATTTTATGATCTGAACATCAGTTGTGTATCGTGAAGAAGCACTATTACTTGGATGAGTGGGATAAAAGTTTTTTTCCCCTGCGATATAACCGCAACAAAACAAATTTTAGGATTTACATTGAAATGACTGTACTGTGGAGTCTTCTCTTTATCAAGTGTACGGTTTTCTTCCCTAAACTGTTTCTTTCAGGACTTTGAGAGCTGAGAAGTATGCCTAAGCAGCACCTATTCTAAATACATGTTTCTTCAATACAAGTTCTCAAGTTCTTTTGCTGCTTTCATGAGTTGAATAATATAATTCACTTTCTTCTGTTCATTCTACCTACAGGAAAGACAAGACACTGTATCTGTCAGAACCCTTATTTGTCCTGACAGGATTTACCTGGCTTAATACACGCACTTAGGGGTGTAAGCTACCAAAATGTCTTCCTGCCAATACTGGAAAATAGTTTCAAGTATTTGGAATAAAAGAGCCCACATCACTTAATTTAGCGTGTATCCTTAGCAGAGGCTATTGTAAGACCAACAGTGACTGAATAGTTACCGTTTTTTAGGATGGGGTACTGCAGTGCATATATATATATATATATATATATATATATATATATATATATATATATATATATGCATGCCATGGCTTCTCCAGGAAATGCTGTGCCTGTGCACTGGTGACTTCCTGTAGAAGGAGGATTTTACCATCACCATCCCTTCATTCTTTGCCCTTTTGCTCAGATTGCAGTACATTGATTAATTTCAAATACTGTCAGCAAGAAATGCAATCTGCTGAGCAAGCACCTATAACCTAATGGTGCTTTATAGAGCAGGGCTGGGCCTTTCAGTAACAAAGAATAGGATGGAGGAAATGAGTTAATTTAACAAATTGCCAGTTGCCTGGCAGACATCTGAGCAGAGAAATGATATATGCAGGTATACTAAATACGTTTCTTTCTAACCTCCCCCCCCCCCCATCCTTCATCTTCTGTCTTTTAATTCCCTCTGAGAACTTGGTGAATTTTCATAGTGATTTGGTGAGTTGAATTAAGTGAATTTACACTTGAATCATTAAAATGGTCACATTTTTTTTTCCTAGAGGTTGTTTATAATCTGGGTATTGTTGTCTGGGGAACAAGGGTACTGTGTGGCTGGAGTCATCCAAGATGATAGAGTGTTCAGTGGCTTTGCAGAAGGCCAGTAAACAGAGCAGAAGGTTAATCTACATGTGCCGTAAAGTTAAAACAGAGCAATCATGTATTCCATGCTGCAACAACAGGGATGTAACTAAGGGACTAACGTGTTCCAAAGATCAGAGCAGTTTATCATTTGCAAAATAGTATCCCCATCTTGCCTACACTTCCATGTAACAACTCATACGAGATTTCATGTCTTAATTTCGCCTCCATCGACCGAAAGTCAATAGAACATGTTCAACCATTTCTGCGTTGGAAAATATCTCTAACTCATAGTATTCTTTGAGTCTTAGCTCATATGCATCATTTGCAGGCAGATTTTACTGGCCCTCCTATATATAGTCAGCCCCACCCCCATTCATCTGCTGATGGCTAATAAAAGCTATACCATGTCTCATCAGTGAAATTAGTAATGTGTGGAGACACAGATGTTTAAATGCCTGTCGTTTTTGATCTATGGTCATTGGGATGTGCTTTGCAGGGAGAGTAAAAACACTGGTTTGACTTAATAAAACTCAGAGATGTTTCAATTGTTGGGTATATTTAAAGAAATCTGAACACCTAATTAACTCCACTGGTAACAATTTAAGTTAAAACTGTATTTAATAAAATATAGATTTCTGGTAATAGCAATAAGCATGATGACCACGTATTTTAAGTAACTTCTGTTATGTTTAAGAAAAAAAAAATGCTTAAATCAAGTGAGATGTACAGAAGAAGAAAATCAATACAGAGCATTAAATACTTTTCCATTTTAGAGGAGATCCTCTCTTTTGTTTTTACCCAGTTGAAACCAATTAGTTACCATTAGATTCTTGAAATTAATGTAATACTCCATGTTCTGTAACAATCATACCACTTCTTCCTTAAAACTCAAAATTGTTGACTACCTGAAGCTGCTAGGGTTGATGCTGAGTTTAAAGCAGAATAATAAAGCATCTGATGGAGAAGAAACCATAAATGGCTGGAAGTTCAGCTCTGTCCCTAGGGCTCTGAAGAACCCGTTTTATGTATAGTCAATCTGTGATTTGTTTTTTTTTAGTTCCTGTCTATTGAGGCTTACCCACATTGTCTTTGACTAGCTCTACAATCATTTTGAATATTCACTAGAATGTAATGTTCCCATAGTTTGTAGTAGATGGTCCCAGGTTCTACCTGTTATAGACACAAACCATGTTTGACTTGGATCTAGCCCCAAAGTTACCCATCTCCCCTTATCGATCAGCGGTATGGCACTACTCATGTGCTTTTCATTTTATAAAACTTGAGGACCTTATCAAAAAGTTCTCCAGCCTCTAAATCAGCTACACTTAGCAGTGTCCTCCCTGCTCTTCCTTGTCAGAAGATTGTGTCCTCTGGGGCCAAGTTAGGGTGCAGCATCTGAGTGGAGCAAGGGCAAGGGGCAGATAATCTTCAGCACTCCGATCCAGGATGAGGAACTGCCTCTGCTCCTTGCCTCTGATCGTCTTCATGCAGCTCTGCTGAGTAGCCCTCCATTCTAGGATGCTATTCTGTGTCATGTCCATCTTGATTTGGGGACAGGGAGATGTCAGGTGCTTTCAACTCTGTACTGAAGAGATGCTTGTTGGAAAAAGTATTTTTAACAAGGTGACCCTAAGAACTCGTACAGAAAGTTTTCCTAGACTCCTTCAAACACAAAGATAGCCCTTCTGTTGATAGGATTTATTGACTCCTAGGTTATTATTGCAATTTCATCTGGTTCCCACCCCCCTCCGCAGACTCTGGAAAGATAGAGAAAGGGCAAAAACATGTGGAGAAGGGGGTGGCTTTGTTTGCTTGAAGTGACTTTTTAATTTGAATGCTTCCTCCACCCTTCACAGTTCAATCACAACATGAAGGGAGTAGAACTCCCTCAGGTACAGCAGCCGGGTAATAGGGCTTTCTAATCTTTCTGCCAATTTGATAAAGCCAGTTTCTGAATTGATGAAAAAATATAGCCCTGTGGTTGTTTTCAAATGTGTGTGTGTGTGTGTGTGTGTGTGTGTGTGTGTGTGTGTGTTTGGGAGGGGTTGTTAACCATTTCTTAGCAAAGGGTACATTGGCTAATATAAGCATGTCCCAGATATTGCATGAGATGTATTCACACACCAAAAGATACCATTATCTTATGAAAGCCTCATAACTCTCAAGCCTTTGTTCCTCCTACCCCATTATCAGCCCAAATCAATTGGAAACAAAGATTTGGTATTTATGAAATTAATATAGGTATCAAAACCTTGGCAATCTGCTTTTAAGAAGGCAATCTGCTCACAAGAAAGTTACCTTGTAAATGCTGTTGTGTGTATGTGTGTGTGTGTGTGTGTGTGTGTGTGTGAGAGAGAGAGAGAGAGAGAGAGAGAGAGAGAGAGAGAGAGAGAGAGAGAGAGAGAGAGAGAGATTTGGTGGTGATTTAATTCATGACCCAGTGGATGCTAGGCAAGTCCTGAAACACTGAGCAATGCTCTCGGCTCCAGCTTGTGAATTTTGATCCAGTAAAGGAATTGTACCTGTCTTGAATGAAAACATCAGGGATGATTTTTCACATTCCAATTTTAAATATAAGCAATATATTTAAAGCAGGACAAGCAATGCATGTCCTGTTTGAAGAAAGGGAGAATCAGACCTGTTGTATAAATAGCTGGTCAGGAATTAGAAGCAGTAATTACAGCAGTCAAGAACAAGACCTACTTTTTCTTAAACATATTATATTTTTTCTTTGTGCTTTACACTTTACCTTTTAGGAATAGTCAGGTAATATTAAACCGAAAAAAATGAAGATTAAATTCATTGTGTGCTTCTAAAAACTTAGTAATCAAAGTAATATTAAGACTGTTGCTTAAAAAACAAAACTTCAAAGAACCAAAACAGTTCTTTCTGTAGCCCTCTTTCTATTGAAATTGAAATGCAATTGAATTAATTTTACTCCTATGACTTTTAATGACCTAGTGGGTCAAAGCAATGCCAGTAAGCTCAATATTTGGTGACCTACTATTTAAAAGCAGCTGAGGTTATTAAAAAACAAAACAAAACAAAAAACAACAACAACAAAAAAAACTCCATCATTATTCCCCAACTTTCACCCTCTGGCTTTATTGCTATTGAATTTAGAAAAGTCTTTTTTTAGTAGCTGGAGCATTTTTCATAGAGTTTCACATTCCCAAGTAAAAATGATGCTCAAGTTTCCCTTAATGACTCCCTATAGCTAAAGTCTTGGAAAGTTAAATCTCTCTATGTACCCTTCTAGATGTATGCGCATATTACTTTTCAAAGTTCTTAACAAGTGGTACCTGGGGAGAAAACAAACCAAGTGGCTACTTTGTGGTGTGTAGACTCCTTTCCTCAAGTACCATCCAGAAACTATCCTATTGCTTGCTGCGTAGTAATCACAGTATCGCAATTAAAATGAGAAGCCGTAAACGTTTTAATATTTGCCATTACAGATATGAAGTCTCATTTGGCTAGTGACTGTAAGATAACTGAGGGAGAAGATATAAAACATTCAAATACATCTATGTCTACATATCTGATCTATTTGTAAATACAGTGGTTTAGTAGCATAGCGAACATTATCCCAATTCTATGGTCAATAATTTCTGGAGTGAGAAAATTCTACAGCAAAGAAAAACAGTATGAAATGATCTGCTCCAGAGAGCTGCTCAGATAGTGGCTCCTCACTTGTATTCAATTGCCCTAGACACTTCTTTATTAGAACGAATCTCTGTGTTAAATAGTCAAATAATTGAATTTCTAATGAAAAATGTTACTATAAAAAGACATATATATAAAGACATATAAAACGACTATAACATAGTTATAGATAAATGGATCATGGTATTTGTATTTTGATTTTGTTAGAAGAAATGAATTTTTTTGTGAAAATAAATTATTGCTGTATCTTCCTTGTAGCAAATTAAACTTTTCTATTACATGCTATCACAAACTTAAAATAAGAATATTTAAACATGTATATCCTTATTATACATATGTATACATACATATACATATATATATATATATATATATATATATATATATATATACACATAGACACATTTCTCTTTCCTCCTCTTCTATCTCATACTGTCAGAGGTCATAGACATAAAGTATGTGAGTTTTTTTCAGGCTAAAAGGGCATCATTTAAAAAAAAATATTCTTTCCTGGGCATAGGCAATCTATAAAACCTATAGACATAGTGCATCAGTTTTTAGGGGAACTATCACTCTTCTTATTCTTAATACCAAGACTGAAGGAAGTTCTCAGTTTGTAACTTACACTGTCATAGTCTGCAGTAATGCTGATGAAGTCCTTAGCTTTCCTACCTGCTACTTCTATGGTTACCAAACAGTCTTGAGAAATACAAAACAGCTATTTGTAGTTGCCTTTAGAGAAACAGTTAGTGGTAGCCCTGTTTTGGTATAAGCAACCACTTTATTTAGATATGTAAATGAAGATCTAGCTTCCACCAAATCTGGAAAACGTTTGCTCTTCAAATTAAGAACTCCCATTGAAAAAAAAAAGAAAAAAGAAAAATCCTCAAATACTTAAATAGCTTCTTGGAAGGCGCATAGACTGTCATCAGAGATGTGGGGCTGAGTTTTGGCTCTGCTTTTTTTCCATCTGTACGAAGTTGGCAAACTCCTTCACGTCTCTGAAACACTGTTTTCTTCCTGATAAGTGGGGGAAATAATACAGAACTTTGGGTTATTGTGAGAACTAAATGAGCTCACACTGAACACACTCAATAAATGGGATTTCCTTTATTCTGACTATTTAGAGGTGACAGCAATACTAGGTAAAGTTTAATCGTGGTGCCAGGCTAGGATGGACTGAACCATGAGTGTATGGAGGAGCTGGCTGCAAGAAAACTTACACAGGAACGTAAATATTGCAGTTCAACACCCTAACTGTAGTATGACCCAGGGCAACACTTGACACATATTCTATAAAGTAATTTAAGTTACTGCCTTTTGTTTTTATTATGGAGAGAAAATATAAGACTGTTGACCAAGGTGAAGCTTCCATTTTTGCCTTCAAAGCTTCTCTCAAGGACATTAAACACTCTTCCTAATTACTTCTTATTGATTTTTTTTTTGACATTTATGCTCAAAATTGACTGCTTATTTTTAGAAACAAAAAAGGATGCTGAGCTACAACTGTTAATGGTGCATTCGGAAGTATGGATTTCGATATTTTAGTCTTGTTTCTTACAGGCATTTGCAGCTTAAAAGAAATCATATAACAGCTGTGTGCCTCTAGCATTTCTTACTGTATAAATAACATTTCCTTCCCAGCCTTAACTGTGAATAATTTTATGACTTACCCTGCATAGTCAACATTCAGGAAAGACAATGTTTATCATACTTAGTCGAGTGAAATATAGCTTTTACTCAATTACTCAATCTCTACTGAGTAGAGGTTAGAAATAAAAATTAGGCACATAACTGTGTTATTTTTCAAATGTTATGGCTATTTTCTATTATTCTTTCTCTGATTTATAGGATTAACATGTAAACAAGTCTGACGGGATGACTCTTCCTTGCAACCTAACCAAATAAAAGATTATAAGCAGGAGCATTTATAAAGCAGTTCAGCGACACCAACTTTAGTGTAAATCAGGGTCTAGATATCAGGTCTAGAAGCAGCCAGGTTGTTTGTCTGTTATTGTTGTTTCTTATTTGGGTTTTTGCTTATTTGTAGGAACTGTTCATTTAAATTTATAGGGAAATCAAAGCTTAACTTTCATCTGAATGGAATGCCCATTTGAAGATTGGCAATGCACTTTTCAAATCCCACAGAGTGATGGGGCAGTGGGTGGGGCTGGGGGCAGTGGGTGGGGCTGGGGGCAGTGGCTGCACACAGACTTCTGTCTTGTGAGGGCAGTAAGACTATCCTGTCTCGAAACCAGAAAATAATACACACTTATTGCATTATATAAAAAGATGTTTTGAGGGTAAAAGAATATCATCTAGCCAACAAAAGGAGCCTGTCTACTACCAAATAGTCCTAGAAATAAATATTCATCTTCTCTAACTTAGCTGTCTGGTTTGCAGAGTTTTTCTTTGCCCTTTTCTCCTTCAGCTCTTGCTGGGTACCATCAGCTTTTGGAGGAGCTAGTAGTATTAATTTTACATGGAGGTCAGTCAGATCTTATGCAAATATTAAATACTGCACAGACATCGTAACTAAATTTAGCACTTTGGTACAGTTCCTGACGTCCTGAGTTCCTACAATGCCTGTAGCTCAGCATATTTATATTTGTCCATGTATACTCTCAGGTACATTCATTTCTGTAACTGAGGACTCATGAAGGAACAAAAGGGGTAATATTTTTCTACCCTTGAAATGGTCACTAAATGAAAATTGAATTTTCTTAAAAGCGTTTTTAAAAGGAAGATGAGGATAATTTGATTGGAGGACAAATAGAATCCATTATAACATTCCAGCTGGTGGGTCACTTTCCTCATTTAAACTCGGCTACTCGGGATCAGTTAAAGAAAGCTTAACAGAAATCCTGAGCATTCTCTTCTGAAAGAGCAGAGTGGTCCATGACGGAATCCAAGCAGTTTGTCGGACCAGACTTGCATGGATTTGACTGACATTAGACTCCTGATTTCTGCTCAGTGTGAAACCTAGATGCAATAGACTTTGTCTCATTCTCTGAAAATACAGTTTAGAAACAAAGGGAATGTTAAATGTGAATCCCTGGCTGAGATGGAAGAACATGATCTCCACAGACATGGGGGCGGGGAGAGCTACACTTTTGCTGTTGTTTGCTTGTTTTTACTCCAAGGTCATGGATGTAGTTACGAAATAACTATCATGAGCCAAAATACATTAATGGATACATTATGAGCCTTGGCATCAACTGCCTTGGATGGAATTTATCTTCTTTGTTGTTTGTTGCTTTCTACTTGTTTTGTTTTATTTGAGATGAGGCCCTGCTCTGGAGTGCAGGCTGGCCTTGGACACATTCTGGTACAATCTGGCTTCAAACTGAAAAACATACTACCTCTGCCTCCTGAGTGCTGAGAGTCCATGTGTGTGCCATTGTATCCCGCTGGAGACCCTCTATTTTTTTCTTTTCTTTTCTTTTCTTTCCTTTCCTTTCCTTTTCTTTTTTCCTTTCTCTCTCTCTCTCTCTCTCTCTCTCTCTCTCTCTCTCTCTCTCTCTTTCTTTCTTTCTTTCTTTCATGCTGAGAATAAGCATAATACCATCTAATTCCCCTCATCCTCAGTTTCTTCAGCTGTGAAAAATCAGGGAACATTCTTTTTGCTATGGTTTATTGTGAGGATTTGCTATTTAAAATACTACACTACCTGGCACAGAACAGTTATTAATGAGTCACAGTTTTTTTGGTTTTTGTTTTGTTCTCTTTGTTTGTTTATCTTGGCGAAGAATTTTGTGGTCTTACTGTACAGCTGCATCTTATTTGTATGCTTCTTCTATAGTAGGGAGGTGGAGGACCAGGAAGACCAGGAAGAGAGTCAGAGCTGCACTTTCACATGCACAGCTGACATTATCTCTTGGCCTGAGCAGGCTGGATGACTGTGGGATGGTTACAACAGAAAGCTAAGCTCCAGTGCTGGGCTCTAAAGATTTTGTGCTGTAGAAAGGAACGCTTTAAAAAACAAAAGATGATCCAGAGTACTCTGCCAGCTTTGCAGTCACAAAGTAACTTCCTTCTTCACTTCCAGTTTCCCATCCTCTTGACCTGGCTGTATGATTACCTTAATGCTAGTACATGGAAAACAGCATGCCCATTAAAACTATGCATGAGCATATTTAAAGGGCTTTGGTTACCTTGGAATATAGTCTGTGCTTGTTTCTATCTTAGAAATGTGACTATTGGGATGAATTGTACTATTCCTTCTGTCTTTAGAGAGTTAAGAGCAAATGGAACATCTCACTCATGTTTGAATGTCGGGTGCTTTAAAGAGTGAGCCTCCCGTGGGCTTTTCCCTCTTGTTTCTCTTCCAGAGACCATGCTGACACTGATTGTTGAAACCTTCTGTGCTTTGGAGAAAGCACATCCCAGGCACCATATTTTCTAGACTTCATTTGTAGCATGTGACAGAATCATGACATCTCTCTGGTACTCATACTCTTTGAGCAGGAGAGTGACCATCACAGGGTGTTACAGCATTCAATTCAAATTCACTGTGATGGTCCTTCGCTGTAAAATTAATTTCCACTTTGGGTGTTATTGTTAGTGGAAATCATAGCCTTTGAAGGAATGGCAAACAGGATTCCTTATAGTTCTTACTAGGGAGGGTGAGAACCGTAGAGAGAACTGAATACACCTCTCCCCATTTTGCAGCAATTGTGCTTGTTATTCAATTTTTGAATATTTATTAGTAATCAGACTTTTTAAAAAAATAAGTCATGCCTGGTAAATTACAAAGTCTACATATAAAGTCTTACCTTGAATAACAAAAGGGGCTATGTTGACCTCTTTAAGGTGATCACTTGTCTCCTCTTGTCACCAAGTTGTTCTTGCCTCCCTCACATAAGTAGTCAGTTAGCTAAGCATCTGAGCCTGTTCTCTTTGTAATTTGAATTATAAAACATTCCTGGCCTGGCAGGGTAGCCATGGTTAAGCACTCAATGCATTAACTCATGATAGCAACAGATTCCTTCTGTCTGGACCTTTGCTCTTGTGGTTCTGTGATCTAAGCACAGCTGGAACTTTGTTCTGACCTCATGCAATGTCTAGTCACAGAAAAATAGAAAATTTAATTGGCTTGGACATATCTCCTATCTTAAGAATTAGATCATTCGTGACTTCTTTCTCAGGGTTACTAGAATGGTCACCATTGTCGTCTGGAACTAGTCTCACTATTCAGAGGCTACAGGGGTAATTCCTGCTCATACACATCTTCTGTCTTTTGACCTTTTCATACACGTGTATCTAGGTTACCTATCTCTAGATGCATTCAGCAGCATAGATTACAGTGCTTGTTAGTGGATGAAATTTTATCTGACATTTTCAACTCTACTGTGGCTCTTTGCTGGTATGCTGACGTTTAGTATGGACATTTCAATCTCCTATCAAGACTTGAAGCTATGTCTGATTTTCCACAAATTGTAGTAGCTCCAAATCTAGCAGCCCTCTGCAGACTATATATTCATTTTGCAGGGGTGAGCCAGCAGGAGGAAGTAGCTTTCTCTGGGTACCAACAGCCCTTCTTAGTCAGCATCTCTCTCCTGTATGTCTAACCTTTGACCCCAAAAAGCTAACAGTCTGGGACTTGCTGTACACTTTCTGACTTGAACTTAATGTTCACTCTCTATGTACTAAGAAATACCAGCTTTTCACACAGCCACCATCCTTCTGGCCCTCCCCTTTTTTCCTCATGGCTAGCAACAGAGTTATTCTTGCTCTTTTTCTTCTCAACTATTCATAAGGATATTCTTAAATGTATATGATCATATGCTTTGAGGTAGTTTCTGTGAGTGTATCAGATATACTATCTAGGTTTCTCTAGCTACAGGTTATTTTTGGATTAGTGATGAATTATTATCAACTGACTAGAGTTAAACAAATAAAACTTCAGAAAACAAAACTTGAAAGTTTCTGGGATGTCTTTGGTGTTGTCCTATAATAAGTTGTTTTAGGTATGATGACATATAGTTATGGATAAGACAGCTTGCATCCTTATTCCCCAATGAATGTATCAGTCCTTGTCATTTCTTCTACAAAAATGAATAGATGAATAAATTAATTAATTGACTTTCAGACAAGGGATTTTAGACTAGTTTGAATTTTTAAAGGAAAGTCATACTCAAGTGCATGCGCATGCGCACACACGCTTGCATGCACAGTAATGATGCACATATGAAGAGTGCTAACAAATGGGGAATTACTTTCCCCAAACTTGAGCTACATAAGCCCATGTACACACCTGATAAAATCCAATGACCTTTTCTAATAGAAAGGGTCTGAAATACCAAGGAAGGATTCCCATGAGTTCTCCTCACACCTGTCTGGTAACTGTTCTTTAATCTCCCTAGGAGATCCACCTGCCTCTGCCTCCCAAGTGCTAGAAATAAAGGCATGCACCACCATTGCCCAGCACAAATAAGGATTCTTAATGGAGATGCTACACAGAAATCAGAATAGAGACAGAGGTCTAATTTCTTGTTGACAGTCTTGTTTTCTTGATAAGGCTATCTATTTTGCTTAGAAACATTGCCAGAGCTTATATGTAGACTGTGTTCCAAGTCTCCTGGTTATGGTGGGTACTGGACACCGTAGCCTAGATTCCCCTCCCCATTGCCAAACCTGAGCTCCCCTGTAAATAAAACACTGGACACAAAAGATTTTTCCAGGCCTATGTGACCTGAACAAGAAATGCAGATTCTACTAGATACAGACATATTATTTGTTGTTATTTAGAGTGTTTTTGAATAAACACTGCTGTGACGTCAGGTAGTTTTACAGAGCATGATTTCCTTAGTGTGCTGGACGGTCAGGATCTCTGCTCAGCACCTCGTTCCTGGTCAGTGTTAGGGTGTGAAGCCCTTTAAAAATAGATAAAAAGAATGACTGTGGCATCTACCCACCACCCCAGATGGTTTATGTCCTAAAAGAAAGGGATGATCTCAGCCACTTAGAATTACTATAGCTTTGGGAGTAGGAAGTAGTTTATTAGCCCAAGTAAGTGGAGTGCTACCAGGAAAAAAAATTCAATAAATTATAATGAAAGGCTAATATATTGACTGTCACATCCCCTGTTTCTGGCACAGCAGGAATGCAGCCAGGCAAACTTGAGACATGCCTGGTTTCTACCAGCCTTTTAGAAGGTGTTTCCCATGCTTGTTCCAGTTCCCCTGGATAGTTTCCAACAACCAGTTGGAAAGATGCTAAAGATACAGATGATACAGAAGATGGTTAGTAAGATGCTAAACACACAGATCCAATTCATCAAAAATAGTTTATGAATTAGGAAAGAAGTTTGTTCATGTAGATTTCTCTCTGGGGGCCTAAAGCTGCAGCCATGCCTTGAGATACTATGCAGTCACCTACCTCTCCATCACTTAATAGTACTTAGTACCATTTGTGGGGAAACAGGTGATTAGTACTTTTGAGGATTGAGGCTCTGAAAATTTAAGCATATACATGTACCTGCATGCATACATACCCCTGTACAGTATCCTGCCCATGGCCTATGTGTACAACCAATTTATGCTTATCTCTGACTACCTTACAAATAAATGAGACTCAGACTATGGTTATTTTATTTGGCCTAATAACTGGAAGGTAACCACTAATCTGCTTTTCTAACTGATGGTCTGGCTACTTCCCCAGGAGTATACTCCAGATACTTGCATCCATTTCCCCTCATGGGGGCTTCTTCTCTCCTCCCTTCTTCCTCCTCTTCTCATCTCCCTCCCCCAACCAGGTCACACTCCAAACCCACCTACCTCTAATCACTCCAGTAATTGGATGTAGCCAATTTTATTCAACCAATAATTTTAAATCAAGAAAATTTAAATTAAATTTTAAAACAAGGTTTGCACAACAAAAGCATGTAAACAAGAGAAGCCACTAGTAGGCCTAGACCTCCTTCAAGCATAGTTATCATTACAAACATAGCAACAGAACGAACCTCTCTACCTATATTTTAATGTATTCAGCGTCTATTATTTTTGTCCCTCCCTCGTAACAACAGTATTACCTACAGTGTTACCTTGCCACTGCATCATCTCAGACCTTGTAGCTTTAGAGAAATAAGAACTATTATGAACTAAACCTTTGGAACCAGCTAGTCCTTTGCTGGGAGTGGGGTTGGGGTTGGGGAGCAGTGCAAAAGGCAAATAGTTTTCTTGAAGTGAAACATTTAATATTACACATGTTTTCTTGAAACCTGTTCAGGAGGATCACACGTGAAGTGTTGACACTGTCTTGAGATGGGTCCTTTTCCGTGTGTGTGTGTGTGTGTGTGTGTGTGTGTGTGTGTGTTGGTTGGTTAGGTATATACCAGGAGCATAAATATTCTAGATAAGCATCTACTCTCACATTCTACTATAGGCTGAGATGGTTTACTGCTCTGATCATAGACCTAGGAATGAGGAACTCCTGGGAATTGTAAGGAAATGTATGGCCTGAAGTTAGTCAAGTGTGACCAAGCAGGACACACCATTACCGCTCCATAAGCAGCAACCTTTGACCTTTTTGAAGAAACTGTGCCCATGGAAATAAAAATTGATTCTTTATATCCACAGCTATTTCACATGTACAAAATGTCAATTGTTTGGCTAACTGGTTTGTCGTAGTGTATATTCAGTGTTTTAGTGAGGCATACTTTGTACTGTAAGGACAAGTATTCTAATAAATATTATACAGGATTCTTGCCTGAAATGACTACTTTCCCTAGAGATGTATCTTAAAGTTAAAACATTTGGAATTATGTTTGTCTTTCCAGAACAGTTTTTGAGTTATTTGCTTGGTCGTTCCATAATATAAAGGACAGAACACTTAAGATTATGTAAAATACTCATCACAATTAATTTTCTGTCATTGGAATATTACTGTCTTAGTCATTTATGTAATGAATGATTCCAGACAAACTGTGTCTTAGGTTGGAGGGTGGTATGCATGGTATATGTGGAGATTTATCCCAGAGCTTCATGCGTGCCCCACACATATTCTACCACTGGGCTGCTATACCAGCCACGCCCACCCAGTACCATCTGTTCTTAATGAAATCTTTTATTTCAGTGGACTGATGGTAACAGACATTTGAGTTCTACCAATGGATATCAAATATTGAGAAAAGCCCACGTACCTTACCTTTGTCTACTAGCATGGGAGGCATTTCACTGATGTATAGAGTAAGGAGAAAATGTGTTAGGCATTTGAATACCTTAGTAAGAGGAGGAATCAAGGTCAAAATATGAATGAACTCTGGCATTTAGCTCTTAATTTTAATATAGACAAATACAAAGGGTATATGTGAGGTCTTTGGATTATATTGGCAACACTGCAATAAATAAATGCAGTTCTTTCTTGGTTGACTTGTGTTCTTCCTGGCTATTATCTGTTCCCTTGAACTCTTTCACATCTGGACCTTTGGAATGGCTCTGTCTTGTCATCTCTATTTTCTCCTTTGTCAATGATTAAAGAATAGATCATCAATTTTCTTAATCATGATCTCACTCAAAGTCTTTCTATGATCTACTTCCTGAACATTAATTCCAGCCAGAAGTGTCAGTGTGTCTCAGATCTGGATGCTCGGTTCTGCTACAGCTTCTTTATCTTATGTGCTGTATTGTAGTCTATGTGTTTTCACTCAACCTGAGCCTTCCTTCCCACCTCCACAGATGTGATTTCTTATCTGTTCAGCAGTGTTCCCTTTTCACACAGCCACTGGCCCTCAGTGCTCTTAATGTGTCATCCTGGTCCTGTTCTTTGCATATGTCATTAGATTCATATGGCATAATTTATTATTTTGACTATAGTGAATATTCCTTTATTTCACTGGGTTTTTCTTATTAATGAAGATTAGTTTTCAAACATACATGTTGTCAAGTAATGATTTTTCATTTTTCTTTTCTAAAGCTCCGTTGAGAATTTTCATTCATGCCTATTGCATTGGTTAGAATTCTTGCATAAATATCAGCTAATAGTACTTAGAGCCATAACCTTACTTGTTCTTCACAATTATGGAAATATCCTCTCTCCAAGAGTTACAGTGTTACCTGCAACTTAGGTTGTTGGCTAAAAACAAATACTTTCACAGGTTGCAGATAATGCAGATAATCACTTATTTTATGTAGATAGTAAATTTAGAAAAAGCTAAAATCACTTGTTTATACTTTTTTTTTTTATTTTTGAGATGCAATAACCACATATTTAAAATCCATTCTATAGGACTTGGATGTATTTCAATGTTAAGAGTACTTGCCTTTTCTGCATGAGATCTTGAGTTTAACCACCAACACTGAAAATAACTGTATAGTATAAAATTTGCATTTGACTGTGGATATGAATAGCTCACGAAACTACAGAAAATGGTATAATAAATGTCCACGTAGCCATAATCCACCACAGCAGTTATCATCATAATTCCATTAATTGCCCTTTCTTCATACTACCTCAGAGCAGATCTCAGACACTGGATCATCTAATAATGTGTGCATATTTTGATACATATTTCTGAAAGATAAGGAATATGCTGTTTTCAATCATAGCCGTGAGACATTTGACAGACACCAAAACCAATGGTAATGCTAAGTATCATAAGGTATTTAGATGGTGATTGGACCTTCTCTCCAAAACCTCACATTTATAACAGTTTCTTGGAGCTAGTTTATGAGAGAGGTTCACACACTGTGCTTGGCTGATGTCTCTTGACCCCTTTATGTGCTTAGTGCTAGATTTTTCTCTTCTTTTGTTCTTTGTCTATAGCTTAAACTCTCATTCATGCCACCCTTTACGTTCTTTTAGAACTCTGGTAATCCATGCTGCAGAGCTCGGTGCTGTTGGGTTTTCACTGGTCATACCCAGTCATGGTAGCTTTGGGTATGTTCCTTTTATCTAATTCCCTTCTAACTCATTTTTACCCACATGCAAATATAATTAAATTAAGATAAAATTTGGAGGAGACAAATACTTGATAGTTTTATGGAAACTAACTTTGTTCATTAAATGCTGGTTCGGGATCTATTAAAGTGGCCACATTGCTTTTATTATTATTTTTTTTTTGATATGCCATGATCTTTGCTTAAAATGTTGAATGTAAAGCTGAATCTACCTCATGGTTTCTATCTAGCTCCTGACCTTTCATCTGCTTTCGTTTCCAAACACATTTTAGAGGATGAATAAATTAACGGATGTCATTAAATGCCACATGGTAATTCTAATGACAGCTGAATAACTGAATCTTTTATCATGGTTGAGCCTTCACTTCTTTTACTTTGGTTTATTCTGTCGCTGTTAAAATTTTTTGGCTAGCCTGGACAATAGCAGGATATTATTCCCTACATTGCATGACCTTCTCCCAAACAAATTGATCATGGTAGAAAATGCAAAGTAAAGAATGTAGACCTTCAACATTTAACATGGTAAGATCTAGAAATATACCAAAGTAAGCCAGGCAGATGGGCTGCTGATATTTGCTTTGTAGGCAGTTAGTCTAAGACTATACTCTTTTAGAGTATTCTTTAATGGGAAAAGGATGAAGGGACAGCCTACACTTCTAGTTGTAGAAAGCTTATAGTCATAAAATGTCAGTGGTTTCTCTAAAACACACACACACACACACACACACACACATATATATGAACTATGGTTCTGGAACTGACTTTCTAACTAAAATATAGATAGATAGATAGATAGATAGATAGATAGATAGATAGAGCTAGTGCCTTTGGATAGAGGATAGTGTACATTTCCTCTTGTCATTCCACCCAGCTAGTCACCCAAAGATATTCTCTGTCTCTTTGGAAAAGCTGGGACATCCTCCACATGTTTATGTCACTGTGGTATTGTCTTAAGTTGTAGAATGACATGATTAGACTGTCGTGCATAAAATGCACTGTCAGGAAAATCAATGGCAAGTTGTATATTTAAAAAATAACCTAGCCGACAATCTTATTTTTCTAAGGATAACACTGTCTAATAAGACCAAGAAATTTTCTTACCAACTGCTGGGAACTGCAAATGGCCTTTCTGTTTAGCTACAGATGACCTTGGTCTTCCAACAACAACAACAAATCATAATTTTGATTTATGAGGGAAAACATCCAAAGGTTTCTTCTCATTCTGCTGGAAAGGAAAAAGTAATATTAGGGGATTCCCATGGCTTTGAAGGGAGACAATTATCTAAAAATGGTCTTAATACCTGTCCCTCATCCCCAGCCCTGAAGGAGGTTTGCTGAAACAAAACACAGTCTGTTCCCTGTACATTTGTGTGGCCTTGTGAAACCTGCTTCTATGTACATTTGTGAATTCTTAACTGGGATATATTATTAAAAACTGCAGAACCATCTCCTCTTTTCACATGACTTATATTCTCTTTCAAAATATTGGATGTTATAAGATATACTAGGGTCCTTTCTGGTCCTTCTGTTCTACATGTGTCTAAATGATACTCAGACACAAGTTCAGCAGTTACACTAGTTAATCTCCATTGGACTTTTGTGTCAACTTGTTCTTTAGATAAATGCCCTCTTTATAGGGTGTCAGCAAACTCTTAAATTTCCCGAGTTTATTAAGTAAGCCTTGAGTCCAAGCAGTCAGATAACCTAGTCTGCTATGAAAAGTTCTGGTTATATTTTGCATGGTCTCATGGCATTTTCTTTGCTCACCCTATTGACTTCTTCTTCCTTCCTGTAACTGTCTGTGTCTCTGTCAGTCAGTCAGTCAGTCTGTCTGTCTGTCTGTCTATCCATCCATCCATCTGTCTGTCCCTCCCTTCCTCCTGAACTCTGCTCTGCTCTCCTCTCTCTTTCATTATATCTTCTTTCTCCTGCGAGGACCTGTCTTGTCTTTTTCAGGGCTGGGGATGGAACCCAGGGCTGAGCACATTCTAGGCAAGGACTGTAGCAGAGAATGATGCTTACTCCTGTTTTTTCCTGTGGTTTCTTTAGCTAAGTTCAGTGAAGGAGCAGTCATATAAATGGTCAGCATAAGAAAAAGCATGACTTAACTTATCTGTGTTGTGTCTGTGCATAGTCTTACTGTCTTTGAATTTGTGACTATAGCAACTTTAATTGTGACTATTATTTTATATATGTTAATATGACTGCCAGGAAATGTTATTTTTCAAACATACAAGTAGCTGTTTTTCCCTCATAGCACATTTTGTTTATGAGAGAAACTAATCATTCTGTTCTATAGCTTCTTAGACAATGTCTCAATGACACAGATGTCTTGAAGAATGTCACAGCTTTTCCAAGGAAAGGGGTCTTTGGGTAACTGGTGCATGCCAATTGTTTTTTCTTAGGGAATTGATCCAGCTCTATTCAGCATCGGTTTGTTTAAGCTGGAGTTCTTAGGAGATGGGTGTTTCTTTCAGGTGCAGTATGGCCTCTCCTGATCTCCCAGATGCAAAAGAGTATCTGCCAGGCACTTTTCCCCCTTTACAAATACCTACATGCTATTCAGCAAAGGATTGAATTACTAGGCAGAGGGGGGGAAATGCCAACCCAGAATGACAGTGCATCTGTGATTCCGGTGCGGCTCTGGTTTTTCCTGTGGACAACTAATGACTGCTCCCATCATCTCCTTACTTTGGAGAAAAGCCACATGGGCAGGACAGCACAGTTCTTCCTGCTAGGCTTCGGCTGGGAAGTGTTTCACCCGCAAGAACCATCTAAGCAGTTTGCAGCAGTACAGGGTGCTTTTAGCACAGGAGTCCTATTGCATTCTGGGTGAGGATAATAATTTGAGGGGACTTGTTTGCTTAAAAACAAGCAAACATAACAAACAAACAAAAAATACAGGCTATGGAAGAGCAAGAAACCTTGCAGATTTCTAAATATATAAACGTTGAAGATACAGGTAAGGTTCAAAACTTTCAATTTTTAGTTTGAGGTTTTATGTTTTGTTTTGTTTTTGTTGTTTTGTTTTTGTACACATAGTTTACTGAGTAAACCTCATATTTACCTAATTTTCCGCATGTAAATCAGTAAATATGTCTTGAACACACCACAGTCACTCAGGAAGGATAGATTCTCTAGATGACTGTCGGGGATCCATGTTACTCCTTCCAATTTCTGCTCATGGTCCACAGAAACTGGCCTGGCATCTTAGCAGAGGTGTGCATTTGTGTCATGGTCCTGGTCTGTTGGTGCTCTCTGCCTGCGGTACTAACAAGGAAAGCGGTTTTATAACCAGGGAGATGGGGAAAACATCTGCTTTTTTAACTTGAGCTACTCTGCCAAAAAAAAAAAAAAAAAAAAAAGTGTGCTTCCACAAAGAAATTCTTAGTAATGAGTAGAAAACACCACATTGCAATTCAGATGTTGGTCCAGTGTCTTTACAAAAGTAGGCAGCGGTGGAATGCTCAGGATTTAGTGTATACATGAAATTTGGCTTGCGTTTCATCTCATATAGACATTATACTGTTATAAAACTTAGGCCCATGATACTTACTTACAACCTCAGATACTCAAAAAGCTGAGACAGGAGGATCTTGAATTCTGGGTCAGCCTGGGCAATGTAATAAGACTCCATCTTAAAATAAAGTAAAATATAATGTTTAAATAGTTATACTAATTTGTGATAGTATGAGTGTATTTAGTTTTGGTGATGCAGAACTTTCGTCAGAAACATGATAGAATTGTGTGGATACTGAATGAAGGGCATAATCATATTTAGAAGAGACTAAAATATTTCTCTTAACTCATTCATCAGTTTAATTGTGTAAACAAATTAATGGAATATGAATTCCTGACAAGCAGTTGCAAGAGAGTAAGCTGTGTTTACTGAATGCCTCACTGTTATTTGATGGCTTCTATTGCAAACTAGACCCTCTTCGTTCATTTTCCCCAAGAGACAATGAAGTATGGATAGCCATGCCATTTTGCTTTGATTTATCCAGTATTTATGTTCCGATGCTGGTCAGTGACACTCATCTAGGTATAGTACAACAGAAATAAATCTTCTAGCAAACTTTATAACAGTAGCTTGCATCTCAGTCTTGTTGCCGGGTTTTACCGAACAGTCCTCTAGGTAGGACTCGGTCATTGACACCACTTTGGCCTGTGCTTGATGCTTTTCTGCAATAATAGTGGCATTTTTCATTGCTCTATAGCTTTTCTAAATGGGTTCATTTTAAAGAACATTGGTCACGGTCAACTTTAGCTATGACTATCACCTGTACATGTAATGGACAGTCAGTGAAGATTGAAGGGACAGATAGAGGAAGAAAATGATAGGGTCAGAAGGCAGGTGAAAAGGTGACAGAAAGGGATCATATGGCTACTCCCCTGAATAGTGGGTTTTGGTTTCTAAATCCTATATTAATGTAGAAAAATGTCCAGCTTCCTTGGCAATGATCAGGATCCCTGACTTATAGTGCCATAACAAATACAGTCTCTGGCAATAAGTTGCTATGTTATTTATGCTTTTTCTCCTTGCACGTTATCTACTAACTTACTGTGGGAAGTACTTTGGGGTTAAAGCTTTCATTCATATACATGGCCAACACAAGAACAATCAGGTCCTACTCACCCATGTTTTATATGTCTAGGCAGTCTCATTCTGTAGCTCAAACTGGTCTCGAGTATCTATTCTTACCATTTCTTATGCCCTATGGGTGTGATCGTTGGTCCCATCATTCATAACACTAAGTCAAAGATAGCATCTACCTTAGGACACACTGCTCACAAAGCAGAGGTGGGTGGGCATAATCAGCCAGACTGAGTGGGGTCCAGCTCACCTCCTGGACAGAGCACCCTTTGTGTGTTGAAATGCATTCTCCCTGCAGTCGTTAGTTATTCCTCCCTGTTGCCTCAAGGGTGTTCTTGTGACCTGGTGTGTAAGTCTCTGTTCTCTCGGCTTCATTGTTTTTTTTGGCAGCATTGGCAAATGGAACATACTCTACCTAGCATTGTATGGGTAGAAGCCAAAGAGCAAGGCTATCACTTTGAAACGTATAGACCTGCATACCCTATTCACCCCAGAAGAGAAGAAAAGCCAGGGCATGCATAGCGTAGAGCTGTCTGCTGGCAAGTTCTGACAACGACAGCTTACTCTTGAGTTTAGCTGCTGCTTTTGGAGCGGCATTATCCGAAGTCAATTCCCACTGTGTATCACCTGGGACTTAACTGCTGCTTTCCAATACATGACGTGTAGATGAAAGTGCGGAGCACAGTAGCCATGACTGTGTGAGATAGCTGCTACCTCCTTTCCAGAGATTAGCGTCTATCAAATATCTCATTACTGTTTTTAAGTAATGATCTAAGAGTTTTGTCTTATTTTGTTTTTCCCCCCAGTGGAAATGTGTCAGGGCTAGGTACTTTGGGACAGTGTTATGAAAGAATCATCACTTCAGGGAGAAATAGTTTTAAGAACCAAAAAGATATTTCTTTTTGTTTTAATGTGCATTTATTAACCTTAGTTATTTTGAACAGCCCACAAGATCAGCAAGTTCAATGGAATAAGGGTGCTATATCTGTCTCTGGCTTATATAGTGGCCTATTTTTATTGTTCATTTATAATTTATGTAGAAGTGTATCCATTTGTGAAGGATGTTGGTTTTGGTTTTAGTAAATGCCATAGGGTTTATTCTGAAAGAGCCTTGCGAGTGGGCTACTCAGGTGGGCCCAAGGACATCCGTAGCAACATGTTAGAGATTCAGGCACTGCTGGGAAGTGCCCATAGATCAGCAGCCTTCTGCGGGACAGTATGGTGACAACTCACTGCGGGGGAGGGGGCAATATACTTACTGCTGCATAGGGACAGATGAGGACATTCAGCCAAATCTTTTACCAAATGGAAGGGTGTCACCAACTGGAAATCCTAAGAAAAAAACCTTTAGCAGGTAATGCAGCCTTCTTCCTCATCAATTAAAGGCAGTCGCCATGGATTAAGAATTAATATACCCACAGAAACGGTTCTTCATGTAAAGACATATTGTTTGGTTCGGAAGATGTGTGGTGTGGTGCATAAAACTGCCGCTCTCCATGCTTTGATTTCATGAACCAAATGACGCAAATGACATTCTCCTCATTGTAATAAGGATTCTGTTAGCATGGCTGATGGAAGACAGATGATCGCCATGCTTGGGTTTGGTTTATAGATTTCTAAAGGATGCCTTTAGTGACATTTTGAAAAGGTCGTTTTCAAAAAAAAAAAAAAAGTCTTAGGCCAGAACCAGAAATGATGTAGCT